>NC_056725.1:1089976513-1090111513 GCF_019279795.1 Protopterus annectens | reverse complement strand
TGAGGACATCCCAGGGTGGGTCCCAGATGTGCTGCAGCCCAGTGCCAAGGCCAGATGAGGTGAGGTGAGAGAAGTGTGTCCGCTAGGACCAGCCTTCCCAAACGTGCTATGGTGTTGCAGTTTTAAAACATATGTGAGTAATACTCAACACAATCCAGGATTAGTTATAACAGCATGCATAGATATTCCCATTAACCCAAAACACCAGATTTGGAACAGTTGTATAGCAAACAGAACACATGCATATATGGAACCATACTGGCCATTACAACGGCATCCAGGTTACATTGATAGCAACAGGCCCCCAGTGATAGCATTTCAACATGGAACATTAATAGAAACACATTTCAATATTTATTGAACAATAGGATATATGCCCCAACAGTAGATTTTGTGGAAACATGCCCATTGATTTGTGTATTTTGATTATTGTTGCACATATGGTGGGGGAGAGAGAGATGTCAATTAACAACTTATATATCCTTGTAGTTCTCACAACTTTAATGATCATTGCTCTAATCATTAAGGTACAGGCATTATTACACTACCCTATGGCCTTGATTTGGCCAGTGGTATGTTTGTAAAGAAGTGCATACTTCAACTGTCTTATATCTAAATTCTACATCTCTTACCTGGTAAACCTGTGGAGAGAATGTTTGTTAACACTACCTAACTGTTTCTACACATATTCCCAGATTCTGTGTTAATATTATGCACATACCTCTCAATCACTTATTGCACACACTCTGGTCAAAGCTTGACAACATGGGGGTGGAAATGGGAATATTTTGAATATTGCTCTCATAAACTTTTGGTGAGTTGCTAGAGTGACAAGTTTGTTTTCATATACATTTTCTGAAGGTTTTGAGGTCTGAAATTCAGATGTATGTCATTATTTGGTGCTTGAAATTCTGAGATCATCCCACTGATTTGCCATGGGGACAGGGTAACAGGCAGAAAATACAAGCCAATAATCTGGACATTCTGAAGAAATCTGTACAGTTGAGATTTATGATTATGCATACAGCTTACTACCTCTCCCAGGATTCGAACCATGGCTGTGTCTGCTAAAAATACAACAATTTAAGTCACAGTAGAGTGGGCTATTTGGATATTGCTGTCTATCTCTTCATTGTTTTCTGTCTAAGTCTCTCTCGGTTGTACAATCTGACCTTGTAATTACAACAGTTATATACAGACATTCCTAGACATTTTTATTATGTAGCACAGTGTGGGTAACAGTGGTTAATACAACATTACTATTCAGAGAATGCAACACTAAAAATAACATATGATACCAGATTAAACACAACCAGTCCAGGATTTAGAGCTTAATTGCCAGGCAGTTACAGTTTTATTTAAATACAACTTATATGGGACTATTACTGTCATATCATCTGGTTTATTCAGTACAACCCATACACAAAACAGTTTTTATACTGGCAGCTGACTTTCTACTACTTTTATATTTATTTGGTATGACTACTAGAAGCAGGATTGTTACTCATCAGCCTAGTGATGCAGGCTTTGCAGCCTTCTTGCATGGGCTTCCTGATTCACAGCCCACTCAACTGCAGCTGTAAGGGAAATAGAGAAATATTTAGCCATACCTATCCATCATATACACAGCTGGACATTATTAAACAGTTATTGGTATGAGTACTTTCACACTGCTGGGACATCACCCCTCTGCCTTGATTCTTGGATCCACTAGTCCAAGAGCTCCCTCTTCCTCTGTTTCAAGTCAGCATAGTGGTGCCTGACCTGCTCACCAGTCTGAGGGATACCAGTGGCACTATTGAGGTCATGGGTGAGATGGTCCCATTCTTCCACTTTATATTGGGAGCCTTGGCACTGGCCCTGCAGCAGTCTTTCATCATGGTTTTTTATCAGGAGTCCTACCATGACCTTGTACTCCTGCATGCCCCAGCGCTGCGCACGGAAGTGTATGCCCTCTCTGACTCCAGCCATTCTGCCTACAGTGGGAAGCTGCAACCAGTTATGAGCTGTATTCCTGCATGTGGGGTTTAAATATGTCTGCTTTTCTGCTCTTTGCCATGATTGGATGGTTTTGAATATGCTGAGCTAAGCTAAGCTATGGGCAAACCTGCTTAGCTAAGGTTGGCATTGCTTAAAGAGACAGGTTCAGCACTGCTTACCAATGGGCAAATCCACTTAGCTGGCCTACTCATTGCTTAGCAGTCATATTTACACAATGCTTACACCTGGTAAGCAGAGCTGTGCAATGCTTAGCAATGCTTATTTTACATTTTATAGACTATCTGCTGTATGGCATTGATTCATCATTCATTACATATTATAAATGTGTTTACTGTCCCTGACATTCCCCCAATGTGCTTTCATTACATTTATTCATGTGTGACTGTACTCTATGGGACACTTGTGTTTATATGGGGATTTCACAACTTTATTTCACTGACACCTCACATCTGGACTTAATGCAGTACTCCAGTTAACAAATATATGTTATTTAGTAGGTAATACAAAAAAAAAATTTTTACACACTGCTGTCACATTTTAAATGTGAAATGGTTACAGTGGGGATCAAACAGGGAATGGCTGCTCGCAAAACTTACGGTCTAACCACTACATTATTGCCATACTGCTTATGGTGGATATCTCTTGCTATTTAAATTCTTGTGCTGTTTAAGCTGGACTAAGCGTAGCTAAGCAATGGGCACACCTGTGCAGCTACACTTACACTTTATAGCATTTATAAAAAAAAAGTTTTGTTGTGTTATTTTAGCTATACCCTTCAGAATATCCTTGCTAATGCTAAACCCTGTACTTTTATCAGCTTTCTGCTTCATGGTGGGCATACCTCTCAACCTCTTGGAGCAAAAACTCTGGACAAACCCTAAAATAATGGAGGGACAAATAGGGGCAGATTTTAAATATTGCTCTTACAAACTTAGAAAGTTGATATAATGATAGATCTTTCATTAGCATGGATTTTCTGAAGGATGTGGAGTCTTAAACTCAAAGGTTTGTCATTATTTAATGACTTCAATCCTCAATTATTTGCCAGGAAAGCACAGATTTTAGGAGGAACACATCAAAAATATGAGGCAAAACTCTGGACATTCTGTGAAAATCTGTACAGTTGAGAGGTATGGAGGTGGGACATTTGTCCTTTTTGCCTTTGACACTTATGTTTTCCTGATGTGTTGGGGGTGTTATGAGCATTCTCACTCATTTTAATTGCCGAAAGGCAATTCTGGTGTGCAAGGGTGTGTGTATTGTGAGAGCTCTGCTCTCAGACACACCCCCTGCACTCATACATGGCTCCGTGTACGTTTAACAGCACAGGCAGTGCGCCTTCATGAATATGCAAGGCGTACTGCTGTGCTATACAGGAACAGTCTCTGCCATGCTGGAATAACTTATTCCTGCACAGCTGCTTGCTGAATCCCAGGATTGTAATATTGGTTCTGTAACACAAAGAAATATATGAATAGTAAGGATCAGATAATAATATCACTTTTTTACAAGGTAAATATTTTTGTATTCCTTATTTCAAATATACTTTTTTTAAGTTACATATACAAGTGAAGCTAATTAATTCCAAATAGACCTTAATCAGTCATACAAAATATATCATTAAATTTGATGAAAGTTTGATGAAGAAACCATTTTAAGTTCTTAACATGATTTTGTGCTGTGTTACTAAACACAGTACTTTGCATTTAAAAAAAGAAAGAAAAAGTATGCTAGGGTGCATTCTAATTCTCATAAGTGGCTGCTTTACCTACACAACAGAAAACACTGCAATGTCAATAAACAATTAGCACATTGTTAACACCTTTACTAGATGAATTCTTATTACACATTACTGGCATTCTTTCAACACAAGTTTTATTGTTAGGTTCTTTTAAAGATTGATAGCTTCATATAAAATAACAGATGAAAACCTGAGAAAACATCCACATACGAAATGAAGGAATCATTGTTTTATCTCTAATTATGTTTAGTTACTGTCGTCTTACAATATTTAGTAGTTAGTTACCGTTTAAAGTAACTTGTTAAGACTTTATTTTAAAATGAAAGTTAAAAATGAATTCTCACAATTGTGAGTTTATCTGTACATGCAGAATTTCTGAAAAGATTTTATCTGCATTTGTGAAAGTATTTGAAAGTTTAAAGAGGTCCATGTTTTTTTTTTCTTGATTAAACAGCTTTGAAGGGTTATTATTTATGATCGAAGGGTTTAAATTCACTTGTAGATGCTGCAGTGCAACCATTTCTGTGCATGTAAATAAAGCTAAACAATTTTCGCTCCTTTAACATAATTTAGCTTTAAAAGAAGATGGACACTAGTCTCTCCTTTGATAATCACATTGCCACAGTAGTCAGGAAATCCTTCTACATGGCACACCTCATCACAAAAGGGTTCTCATCCAGGAAAAAAGAGGTCATTGTTTCTCTCTATTCGACACTCATTAGACCCATTATAGAATACAATGCCCCTTTTGGAATGTACCTCAGAAGACATATGCAGCAGTTGGAAAGGCCACAGAAGTACCTCATAAAGAGGATTACTAGCCTCAAACAGATGGCCTACACTGACCATCTCAAAAAATACCAGCTTTACTCCGTAGCATATCACCTACTCCGAGGTGATCTCTGCTTAACATATAAAGCTATGTCAAACCCAGAGCTGTTGGACATGCTACACCTAAAGAAATCCCAATTCCTCCAAGCTACATGCTCTAGGGACCTAAACCTTGTCACCATAATAAACAGGATATGCTGGAGGGATAAATTCCTATCCCAGAGACTTCCCATACTCTGGAACAAGCTACCCATTTATGTCAAGCAAAGTTCCTCATTAGCACTCTTCAAGAAAAATCTTGATGAGTGGATGGGAAATAGGAAATACACCTCAGGGATCACTTTTGTGGATCTGCTCGACACGGCCACAGGAAAATAACTTTCTTGGGTGTCATAAGACAGGGAACCTTGTTGACTAGGCTTACTTAGGCCCTTGGGCCAATAGCCTAGTACCTACATATGAACCTATTTAGTGGAGTGAGTACTTTTGAAAGGTTTTATAAAATGTAAAAGGTTCTATAAGTTGTTGTTCCTACCGTCTTCTTCTTCCTTAAAGTGAAAGCTTTATTTCACTTTTGTTAACCGGGTATATTTTCTTTTTTCTGTTAATGTGCTTCTCTTGTCTTGGGTGTAGCCCCACTTTGTTCACCCTCACTATGCTCGGGCTCACTTCACTCAACGCCCACCTCTATTTCCACCTACCCCCATATAATTTCCTTTATACTTAACCACCTATTCCCTCCCACATAAAGCTCCTCCCATTCTAGTCACCCCTTCTAAGCACAATACACACATCCTATAGCAATACATTTCACCTGCACATCATGCCTTGCATACAACTAACCAATCTACTAAAACACTACTCTATCCTTTGATAATCATCTCCCTACTTTTTCTTTCCAACCTAACCTCTTACCACACTCAACTCCATAACCACACCCCTTCCCCCTGGCAGACAGACTCCACAGTCAATCCCACCAAACTAAATAGCATCCCTTTAGTGCAATACAACCTCAACCATACCCAACACTTTGCTCACTCACACTACAAACTAACAATCAAAATAAACCTTCATACCTCTCAAAGAGTGAGCAAAATATTACACAAAATTAGCAAACTCTACTTACACCTACTCAATGCACTCACTAGTTGTGGTGACATACACCCAAACCCAGGACCTACAACAGCTATCAACCCCAACCTAAACCAGCTAAAACGCCCTTTACAATAGATCTACATCATCTACTCTCTTCTTAAACATCAATGTAAGAAGCATTCTCAATAAAACGCAGGACCTTCATGCTTTGCTTGCCCTATATAAACCAGAAGTCACAATATTAACAGAAACATGGCTTAAACCAGAATACCACAATGATGAAATTACTGCCCCTGGCTACAATATTATTAGAAGAGATAGACTAGGAAAAAATGGAGGGGGTGTACAAATCCTCTTCCAAAATCATCTCACCATGGAACAAATAGACTACAGTAACCTAGAAAGCAAAGATGTAAATAGAACTAATCCTTGGCAAATTAACAATAAATTCCAACAAGCACATAATCATTGCAGGTGGCTATATCCCACCAGGCAATAACACAACTGTAATAGAAAACCTGCTTAACTGGATGTCAAATACCTTTCCACATGAAACCATACTACTAGGGGACTTTAATATAGACTGGACAAATTGCTCCAGCCACAATCCCTCTGCCTTTTTAAACCTCCACAGGTTTACTCAGACCATACTCACTCCCACTAGAAGTGACAAAGCATCCAAATGCCAATAAATCTTGGACTGGATCCTAGTATCTGACCCCACTCAGGCTCACCTATCCGCCTGTCTCCCAGACAGCCTAACTGACCATCACCAAACCTACCTAAATAGGTACAAATCACAATCTATCAACCAACCCATCCTCGGGGAATTTCACAACAAAAAGAACTTTATAGCCACTAACTTCATCCAAGAAGTAAAAAGTGTCAACTGGGCCCTTCTAAAACAACTAGCCCTAGACAAAGCTGTTGATTTTAGTACAACCTTCCTAAAAATCCTAAACCATCATGCACCTTTCCAAACCATTAGAATAAAAACTAGCTATGCCCAATGGCTTACTAAAGAGACTAAAACTGAAATGAAAGAAAGAGACAATGCCTGGACACAATATTAGAAAAATAAAACCTTATGTCTCAGACACAACTATCTAGAACTCCAAAACAAAACCAAAAAGTGAATCAAACTAGACAAAGCCAATTACTATAAAAACATGCAAGAAAAACATGCTTATAACCCCCAAAAGTTCTGGGCCACACTAAATGACATACTCCACCCAGGAAAAACTACCACCCCTTCCCTAGTGCTACCTAACAATCTTGAAGAAATTCCCACACAATTCAACAAATTCTTTACTAAAACTGTTCAGACCCTGGCCAATGCCTAAAACAGCACCGGTAGTCCCACACCAACAAAGACCCCTTCCCTTTTCAATACTCAACCCAACACCCCCAAATTCAACCTCCACTCTGTGTCCACCAAGGTCATTTCTAAACTCCTTAAAAAACTAAAACCAACCACACTAGCAGCTGATAGGCTACCAGCAGACTTCCTTGAGATATCAGCTGATGCCATAGCCTACCCAGTCTCTATTCTCATAAATAGATCACTGCTAGAAAGCAAAGTATCCACCTCCTGGAAAGCCTCATATATCATTCCACTGCACAAAGGAGGAAACTCCTTAGGGCTTGCCAATTATCATCCAGTTATAATCCTATCACCTTTGTCCAAAATATTATAAAGAGTGGTTTACACTCAACTAATGCAACACCTCAAAGATAACAACCTTCTTTCTACTTCACAACATGGGTTTAGACCATCTCACAGCACCACCATAGACCTTCTGTCATTCACAGATATAGTTAACTAACACAGAAGAAAGGGTCTGTTTGTATCCTCCATATTCTTAGACTTATCAAAAGCCTTTGATACAGTTAACCACAGCATTCTTCTTAAAACTCTATCTACCCTAAACATAAGCCCCTCCTCTATATCTTGGTTTAACAGCTAATTATCAGGCCGTCAGCAAACAGTTCTCTGGAAAGACCAACTGTCCCCCTATTGGCAGTTACCATAGGAGTCCCTCAAGGGTCTATTCTTGGCCCCTTACTGTTCTCCCTATATACTAACCACATCACCTTATCTTCACCCTCTGTGTCAGTAGTACATAAGCAGATGACATCACCCTTATTTGCACCACCTCCACCCTATATGAACTTCATTCCTTAAACCAAAACAACTTTACCATCGCAGAAATATGGTTCACCAATATCAAACTTCTTCTCAATCCTTAAAAAAAAAACTTATTCTATTTGGCACAGGAAAGCCACCACCCCTAAGTGATAGCTTCTGCATCAAATCCAAAGGCAACATTCAAATCAGCCCTACCACACACAATAAACTGCTAGGTGTAAAAATTGACAACAATCTTAAATTCGACATCCATATTGCTCAAACCATCAAGAAAGTTAACAAAAAACTTGGACTCTTTTTTAGGAATAAACACTTTATGACTAATATCACCAAAGCAACTATTGTAAAGACCCATCTCCTATCCATCCTCCTATATGTCTCTCCCATCTTAACCAATCACTGTCAATCTGACCCCCCAAAAAATGGAATCTTGCTACAACAAAATCGCCAAATTTACTGCCGAAGCCTCTTATAGGTCCCATCACTGTCTGTCACTTAAGCAGCTCAACTGGTTGGAGCTACCTCATATGCTACTACTCAATCAACTATCTCCTGCACACAAATTCTACTACTTTCCCAACCTAACCCCCACACTTCAGCAACTCATACAACAACACATCCCACTAGACCCCTTAGATCCAGCAACCAGAACCTCATAACGGTCATCAAGCACAGAAATGATACTGGCAAATCCCTTTTTGCCAGCACCATTTCCAAAAAATGGAACAATCTACTAAGCTAAACAACCTCTACCACCTCCACTTTTCACTTTAAACAACTTCTGGAAAACCATTTTCAAAATAATTGGCTATGCTCATGCCACTCACCAGGCATACCCTTAACAAGATAATACCTCTGTACCTGAACTATTCACAGGCAGTCTGTCTCCTGAATACTAAAAGCTGATTCTTTTTGATATTCTATACCTCAATGATTGATTATTGTATGAATTCTTAATTTATTCCACATTGTCTGTGTCATCTCTTTCTGAGTATGCAATGAAGGGTCTCATGAACTGAAATGAAAGTTCTGTGCAATAACCTTGTATTCTATGTGTTTTTTGGGATTTATCTCCCCAGGCCTCTGCTGAAAATGTACCTGTGTCCAGTGGGACTTTCCCGTTTACCAAATGTAAAATAAAATAAATAAATAAAATAAAAAAAAAAAAAGCAAAGAAAGCATGCTAAAAACATATAAAGGACAATTAGAATATTAAAATTGGAAATGCAATGTGCTTTAAGTATTAACATTGATAAATTAACTTAAAAGCATTCATATCTAGGAATTAAAACTCATTGTATTAAATCATACATAAATTATATGCATAATTCATAGACTATAATAAATTAAAAGTAAAACATGAGCTTTAAAACCAATAATAATTGGTTTGTAGTTTTGATTGCTTGTTATATAGTAACATATTGATTGCCTGTTACATAATAACAGATTGACCATACTGCAGTTTATAATAAAAAACTTCTAGTAGGACACAGATGATTATATTTAGTGGTATTTTATTTAAAAACACAGATTATATTTGATAGATTTTATTTAAAAATATATTTGATGTTAGTTCAGTTTTCTATGATATAATGCATACAAAAGACAATGGATTGTTTGCAAGAAATGAAAGTATATAGCAAAAGAAGGAACTACAATAATGATTCCCTGGTATACAAGGGATGATATATCCTTTCTTTCAACCAGCATAGTACATATGGATTATGACTGAAATATGGAGTTTGTGTAAATACAAAATAGTATAAGATAGATAATATAAGCAGAAACAGAAGGAAAGAGGGACAAATAGACATGTATATAGCTAGTGGATTGCTGTATAAATAATTTTATACATAGTGAATAAAATAAATAATAATATAGAACTTCTTGTCCTTTATAATAACACATGTGAAATTAACATCTGATAAGCTTTTTATTGTAGTGTAAGGACCAATAAGAGGTTATATGAGAAGATGGGAACAGTGATAACTAACCTGGCTTATTTAAAGTGAAATGGGACCTAGGCAGACTTTTCTCTCTTTCTTAATAACATATAGAAAGGCTTTTTTAAAACAATTCATATCAAGATAGGGAACATGCATGCATGAAGCAAAAACATGAGCTAAGTGTAGTTAGTCTATTGGGGAGGTTGAGATGTAGTTTGCTGATTTTATCAACAAACCAGGAATGTGTTATTCCATGATAAAATGGTTTAAGGCTTTATTGTTAGGTAATATTCTAATTCTTTAAATGTTTTGTTTATAGCTGAATGTTCATTATCATTATCTCTGAAGTATATAATAGTTCTTTACGTAAAAGTTTATTTAGTAATATGTTCTCTTACAAATGTCTGATTTTAAATGTTTATCTATTAATATTAATGGATTAAATAATCCAGTAAAGAGAGGAAACTTGCTTAAATACCTGGAGTTACATAAAGCTCAAATAGTATTTTTACAGAAAACACAGTTACTCAATAAGGATGTTAATAAATTATCATTAAAGAATAATTTAATTCTAGCAGGCTCTGATTTAAGAATTCCTCAGTTATGCCTAATGTAATGGATACTTATGTTGAGAAAAATGGTATGTTAAGCATTACTGTAACTGAATGTAATAGGAAAATATATCATTTCATAAACTCTTATTGGATTTCAGGACTAGATGCTGAAGATGCAAAAAATTATCTAGACACCATAGCCTATTATATGAAAGGTGAGGTCATAATGGCTAGTTATTTTAACTGTATCTTACTTGATAAGGACACCACTGCTGATAAAAAACATAGAATCATTTGTTCAGCTAAATACTTATCAAATTTTGTAAACCTTATGAACTTAAAGGATATACATGAACCAAGAAAAGTAAATTTGCTTCAATACACCCATTATTCTTATAGCTATGGAATTCAGACAAATATCGACAAGGTTTTTGTTACAGGCAATTCAATTTCAAATATAAGAGAAGTTTCCATTATTAGATCACAATGCTTTTGAATTCAACATTATTTAAAAAAAGTAATGTCTTAATTCTTCATAAAAGACTACCAGCATACATTGTTAAAATAAAAAAGGACGTAAAGAGTGGTATGTAAATTAAAATAAGAGCTTTATAGAAATAAATACAAATAGTGAGGTAAATTACATCACCCTTTGGAACTCACTAAAGTCTTACTTAAATGGTAGAATTACATTCTGGAATATGAATAAAAGAAAAGAATGGGATAAAAAATTAATTACTTTGCAAACTAAAATAGATAAAATAAAGTTAGACCTAAAACCAAATGACACTATTAGTTTGTCTGAACTAAAAAATGAATAAAAAATATATTGAAATTCTAAATCATAAAGTGTCAATAAACCTGTAAAGATTAAAACTTCAGACATATTCAGTGAACCCATCAAGCTTACATAACCTTGCTATTAGATCTAAGAAAACGAACAGACTAAATCACATTAAAGAAATTACATTATAAATAAATAATAAAAAGAAAAGTAGATATTAATGGTATTCTCAAATGCAATAGGATAGTCTATGATAGTATAAATAAAAATTAGAATAGCTTAGAAAAAGATGAGATATCAGATACTTTCCTAATGGAGAATATAAAAAATAAGTTAACAAATGAACAACTAAATAAAATTGATAGACCATTTATTTTAAAAGAAATAAAAGATCAAATTAAAGAGTAAAAAAAAAATAAGGCTTCTGTTTTAGATTGTCTATACCTGAACTATATAAACTATAGTGCAGTCATTATACTAGAAAAAGCTTTCAGGGGAAATAAAAACTACTTCAGAGGTTCCTCCATTATGGAAATATTCCATCATTTCACCTATTCTAAAGCAAGACAAAGATCCTACAAAATGTTCTTCTTATAGACCCATTTCACTCCTAAATGTTGACTATAAGATACTCATGTCTATTTTAGCAAATAGAATTAATCTAATAATACCAAAATTAATTAACATTGACCGTAAAGATTTTATTTTGAATAGACAGGTACAAGATAATATAATAAGGATACATACACTAATAGACTATCCAAATAAAAATAAAAAAAAGAACTATCATTAGTCTTGATTTAGACAAAGCTTTTGATTCAGTCAATTGGCCTTATTTTTTAAAGCACTTAAAGAATATAACTTCTCAGCTGAGTTAATAGCATTAATTTCAAAGTTGTACATTAATTCTTGCAATTATGTAAAAATAGGTTCCTTTCTTTCTTATTAATTTAATCTACAAATAGATACTAAACAAGGTTGCCTACTATCTCCACTACATTTTGCACTAGTAATAGACCTTTTGATAACTTTATTAGGTCAAACAAAAATATTTATTGTTAAAAACAGAAGATGATTTCGAACTAGAGATTCAACTCTTCATGAATGACATTCTGCTTACAACAGGAAATATGGAAAAATCACTATAACTTATAATTAATTCTATGAGGCAATTTGAAACTATTTCAAACTTTAAATTTAATCATAATAAAATGAGTTCATTATCAATCAATAATAAATTAAAAATCATATAAAAATTCTGATTTCAGTTTGAATAATTCTCAAATTAAATATCTTGATATCATCATTATGTCTAATAGTAAGGAAATTATGCAAGCAAATTTATAAACCGTTATTGACAAAATTATAAGTCTAGTCACAAGCTGGAATAAATTTTCTTTACTACGGAAGAATGTTTAATATTAATTAAGATGGTAATTCTCCCTAAAATATTGTTTGTTGTGCAATCATTAACACTGTCTCCACCAAAAAAATAATGAAAAAAAAAATCCTGCTTAAATTTCTTTGGCATTCAAATAAACAAATAGTTTATTTTAATTGACATTCAAAAGGTTTGGATAAAGGTGGAATAGGATTCCCTGATATTCAATTGTATGCTACTTCAACTATTGTAAAAATAATTGCACTTTGGATAAATTCATCATATGAATCAAAATGGAAACTAATACAGCAGGTATTATTATCCAAAAATAGCAAACATATTACTAATTGTCATAAGCAAATAGCTTCAAACAGTTTTGTCTGGCTATTAAAAGATTATTGTTTAAACATTTCTTTTAATCACATTCCCTATATAAGTAATATTGTTTCTTCCTTCTAGAAATTCATATAGTCTAATTATTGTATTAAAGACCTAACTTTTTCAATTTTTCTAACACCATATACAAATGAATGCTAAGCAGCTCAGAAATTTTACTAGAATGATAGAGCTAAAAGAACAAAATAATTTATTGGCATCAATTTTTAAAAGGAACTGAAATACATTCTGTTGAAAACTTAATGGCTAGATAAAATCATAATTATAATAAGTGGTTAACACTATAAATATGTAGGGACTTTATACACTCAAAGATAAATAAAATATTTAACTCCCATATATTGGAATTCCTAATTAATATTAATAATAAAGCAAAGGAAAATAAGTCTTACCTATCACAGATTTATTGAATTCTTAGATTAGTTTTCTTACACTTAGACAATACATTTTAGAATTATTCCACAAAATGAATAATGGAAATGTTACATATGAGATAAAAATAGTATTAATGTCAATAGAAAAAATTACACCCTCTTTATATTGGAAAAAAATTCACCTGTAAATTCTTGCACAGAGCATTTATTACACCTAACAAGTTATAACTATGTATAAATCAAGTAAAATCAAAGGCTGGAGATGTGATTTTGAGGTAACATCTGATTGGATACATATGGTATATGAATGTGAGGTCACCGCCCCTTTTTGGAAAGAAATTAATAACATTATTCAAGCATTGTGGTCAGATAGATGTAATATTTCCAAGTCATTAATTTTATTTAATGCTCCAATCCCTGAAATAATTCCAAAGACTCAAGTGCCTCTTCTTTGGTCTATATTAGCAATAGCTAGGAAAATAATAACCATGAATTGGAAGAGTAAAACTATTCCCTCTTGTACTGAATTTCTTAGTATGGCAAAAAGTGTATGTAGTAGTGAGTTACATATGATTAAGATGAGAACTTGTATTATTACTCATTCCTTTATGTCATAGTTAAAACTTAAAGATTTGCTTGAAAAATATTAACTATTGTTAATTTGCATTACATTGATATATTACTCTTTGTATAATAATCAGAGACAGTTGTGGATGTATGTAAATAGTTATTTGTTTGTTTTATTTTACTCTGATTGCTCTTTATTATTAAAATAAAATAATTTTTTTTCAAAAAAAAAAAAGAAGAAATGTCAATCTAGTAACATTCTAAGAGAATAAGAGCAATGTTTGAAAACTATTCCTGATTTTAAGCTTTGGTTCTTCATTATTTTGTCTTTGTCTCTAATTATTATACAAAGAGTTTGCCATCTTTCCATTTTGTTTTTCCAGTTTGTGGGCTGAGCTGGCTTTTAACATTTCAAGCAAGAGTGATACTGAATGTCTGCATACTCAAAAGGTAAAGAAGACCAGAACTTGGAAGTATGCCTTGCCATTGGCCATACATTCCTTTGTACTTTCCAAGTTTCCATTCAAAAAGAATTTAACTTATTCTCAAGTCGGCGGAGAAACCTAAGTTATAAATACTAGATTATACCAGAAACATTAAAACAATGACAATGCACACACACACACACACACACACACACACACACACACACACACACACACACACACACACACACACATACACACACGCACACACGCACACACACACGCACACACACACACACACACACACACACACACACACACACACACACACACACACACACACACACACACACACACACATATACACATGCCCATACACTACTAGATTATATCAGAAGCAATAAAAAAGGCCACATTCACAGACACACACACACACACACACACACACACACACACACACACACACACACACACACACACACACACAGACACGCACACTTGCAAAGAAAATAAACACTGACACAAACACTCCAATACCCTTAACATACCAGTGAAAACTATTCTTATCAAGTGTCCTAGTTTATGATTAAATTAAGACTTCATATTTATTTTTATTTATTTATTGCCATTTGTTTACTGGGAAAGTCTGAATGGGCCCTCAGGGTACCAACTTTCAGTGAAAGCGCAGGGAGAAATGCTCCAGGTTAGATAAAAAAAACAGGCTACACGTAACATACATTATAAAATTATTGCAAAAGACATTTTACATTACAAACTGATTTTAAAATATTAAACATAATACAGTAATAAAATATTTTTATTTAGAAATATTATACAGCAGCAAAGACATTTTCTCTAAGAATAATATTAATAATAGAATAATAGAATGATAGAATAACAGAATAATAGAATAATTATTAAACCTGCTTTAAATGTTCACATTTTCAGAACACAAGCCATGTGCTCAGAAAGCAGCAGATACAATGTCATGCCTCTCATTTTGTAGTTATAGCACTTATCTAGTTAAAAAAATTTGGAACAGAAAATTGGTACTACTTTGCAGTCAAAAAGACATAAATCTGGACTGGAACCTTGTTAAATATTTTGGTCAGATAATACCTGTGAGCATACTAGCCTAGGAGAATGATTGCCTGTCGACTTATGTAACTAAAAGAGGCTTATATCAATATGTAAAAAGTATAGTTTTCACTGACTATACTTGAGTTTAGTCACTGCATGGTATCACACAAGATAAGGATGGTTCCTTTAAAATGACATTGTTAAAATGCATTCATGCTGTGATATATTTTCCCAGAGTTCTGTTTATGTATAATATTTTACCAGTGAGAAAAAAAGAGTAGAAGAGAAAAATATGCATTTGTGTCTAAAAAAAAGCCACGGTGGTGCAGTGGTAGTGTTGACGCCTCACAGCAAGAGGTTCTCCCATTCGATTCTCAGCTGGTGCACCCTCTCTGTGGAGTCTGCATGTCCGCCCCACAGTCGAGTGGCATTCGAAAGACATGTGTGAATGGGTGTGCTTTCATTGAAGGCTGGGCATCGGGCTGGCACCTCGGCACCATAAAAATCAACTGCCAATCATTAGCAGACTGGAGTTCTGCTGTGGCGACCCCTAACCGGGAAAAAACGAAAGAAAAACAACTGCATTATCTAAAAAAAATGTGTTTCAGAGACTTGAAGCTACTTCTTCTTTATTTATAGCTTAAAACTACAATAAACATTTTTAAATACTTTTTTTATTGAATAATGATTAGGATAGGCATGTTATATAGACCTCATTTAAAATGCTTTGGTACAATGAACCTTGATCTTTTGCAAACTAATTGCCTGATCTGAGTTACATGGAATGATGCTGACATGATTATAGGCAGTAAAGCTTCTCAGCTGATATAGAAACTAGTCAGTATATAAACAACTGAATTTGTGGTCAGCAAGTTTGTGTTCACACACACAATTCATGATTTTATTGGGGGGCTGTCTTTAACAACTTAGCAAAAAATCAAATCAGTTTATAAGTTTATTTATAGATTAAGCTCTTAATGCCTTGCAATGATATCTATATTATATTGTTTGCTCACTATAGATAAGGATTTTTACAATCACATGCATAATAACTGGCATAATTTCATGAATGCATGTTTTATCTTACTTTAAAAACTTTTACATTCGGTAACTTTCAGAAAGAAAATGTACTATACACATTTCACAAACACTATGGTACCTTTTTCATACATATTCACCAAATACATTAATGTTCTTTCTCATTCTGTAAATGAATACAGCTTATAACCAGTTGTAGCTCCCCACTGTAAGCACTTTGGCAGGTGTTGGTGAAGGTGTGCACTTTTGGCTGTAGCTTTGAGACATTTAGGAGTCCAGGGTCATGGTTGGACTCCTCATTAAAGACCATGAAGGATGACTGCTGCAGGACCAGTACCAGGGCTCCCAATACAAAGTGGAGGCTTGGGACCAACTTGCTCGAGATCTCACCACTACCACTGGTATCCCTTGGACTGGTGAGCAGGTCCGGCACCACTTTGCAGACTTGAAGTGGAGGAAGAGGGACATTTTGGACCAGTGGGTCCAAGATGCACGAGCGGGGAATGCTCCAGCCATGTGTAAGTATTAGTCAAAATAAGTGTTCTCCAAAGTCCAGCCTGATAGGTATGTATAAATGTTTTCTCTTATCTCCTGTACAGCTGCACATGAGAGGGCTGTGACCTTGGAAGCACACGCCAGCAGGCTGCAAAGAGTGCACTGTGAGGCTGGTGCATAACAATCTAGCTGGTATTATGTAGGACAAATAAAACGTAGCAGAATGTCACCTTGCAGTATTTAAAAACGGGTATGGTTTTTAGTGACTGAAGAAGCTGTTAGGAGAGTAATAGTGACATACAGGTTATATATCGATAAAAGTGTAATTACCTATCAATAAAAGTGAACACCCCAGACTGGTTGTGTTTACTTTGGTATTGTATGACTGGAAAGTTTCATGCACCAAGATCTGATATCAGAATAGTAATGTTGTGTTAACCATTGTTTTCCAAACTGCGCTATGTCAAAAGGTATGTATAGGAATGTATATAAAAGAATGTTGTAATCCCAAGATCAGAGTGTACAACCAAGAGAGAATTAGAAAGAAAACATTCAAGGAAATTACAGCAGTTTCTCAATCGCTCGTTCTGATGAAACACAAACATGTTGCATTTTTAGCAGAAACAGCCACAGTGTGGATCTCGGGAGCGGTAGTAAGCTATATGCATAATTTCAAGTAGGATATTGTGAATATGTGTAGAAACAATCAGGTAGTGTCAACATAAATTCTTTCCACAGATCTTCCAGGTGAAAGAAGGTATAAAGGAGCTTTAAGAAGCCTGTAGTAATAATGTGTCCAACACCCACAGTCCAACCCCAAGGCTGCAAATGACAGCAATATAAGTACATACACCAAGTGGTCTCTCCCAAGAAATTTTCAAAAGTGTCATGCTGTCAAAGGTACTGGTCCCTGCTACCAACAACCAGGGTGACTCGATAGAAATCAAGGCAGAGTATGTCAGTAGCACACACACACACACACACACACACACACACACACACACACACACACACACACACACACACACACACACACACACACACACACACACACACTATGAGTGCACATATGTAACCCTAACTATGTGAATATGGGTAGAAACAGTCATGTAGTATTAAGAAACATTCCCTCCACAGGTCTTCCAGGTAAGAGAAAGTATAAAATAGCTATAGGAAGTCTGTAACTATACTGTGTACAAACATACCACTGCCCAACCCAATGCCATAGTTGTTACCTGTAGAGTAATGAGTAGAGCAATGATCATTAAAGCTGTGACCACTGCAAGAATATACATTTGTTAACTGACATCTCTCTCTCTCCCCCATCTTATCTTCACCAGTAATCTAAATGCATAATTGAATGGGTTTGTTTTCCACCAAACCTACTGTTGGGACATGTGTCCTGTTCTACAAATGTTGAAATGTATTCCAATTAATTTTCCCTGTTCAAATACTATAATTGGTGGCCTGTTGCTATCAATGTAACCTGCATGCTGGTGTACTGCCCACTGTGGTTCCATATATGCATGTGTTCTGTTTGCTATGCAAATGTTCAAAATCTGTTGTTTTGGGTTAATGGGAATACTCATGCATGCTGTTATAACTAATCCTGGAATGTGTTTATCATTACTAACCAACATCTGTACTAAAACTGCAACACCATAGCATGTCCGGGAAGGCTGATCCCAGCAGATCCACCTCTCCCTCCTCATCTGGCCATGGCAGCGGGCTCCAGTACATCTGGGACCCACCCCAGGAACTCCTCATCTGTTGGTTCTGCACCACCTTTGGGGGGAACCACCTCAGGGGTTGGGGCTCGTCCTCCCGAGTCACAGGCAAGGACAGGATCCTGTCACCTGAAGCCAGGTCCAGGGTCTGGTGCATAGCAAGCTCCACAAGGAATTAGGATATCTGCTATGCCAGCTTGAGGGCTGCATGGTGCAATTAGAGGGTCAACCTGCCCCTCCTACTCAGCCCCCAGCACAGCCACTTTGGGGCTCTAAAGGTGCAGTTGTGACTGCCCATGGGTGGGGACCTCAGTCCCACTGTATCCATTTGTAAGCTTGTGGGCTTCTGATTACCAAACAACCTTCCCCATCCAAGGAGTTTACCCCCCATATAGGTTCATAGGTTGGAACTAGGCTATCAGCCCTAGGGCCTATACAAGCCTAGCCATAACAATTCCCCTGACTATTTCTTCCCACAGTATTTACTTCCCTGTGTCATATACTGCCCTCTGTATGCTGCCTTGCCTGTCTTCCTACCAGCATACCTCCCCAAATATACCTACTATCCTTGCCCAACATCCCACTCTCACCTTAAAAAAAAAGGGCCAATCTGTTCAGAAAAAAAAAAATGTCACTCCATACATAGCTGTCCATTTCACACACGTGTTCACTGGACACATGTAATCCTGTCTAATTGGCTTCACAACACATTATTGTTGTCCTCACCCTTCTCTCTCAGTGGTTTGAGTGTTCAAATTTACCTCCAAATTCAGTATATATGTACAGCTGTTGCTGTAGAAGAAATGGACAGCTATGGACTTTCCCTATACTCATTCTGCACATCCCTAGCTATCTTTCATATTGTTTTGCCCTCTTTGTGCCCCTTTTTTCACCACTTTCCTATCACCCATTTTTTCTTTTCTTTTAAAGAAATTAGCATGGGGGTAAGAGGGAGTAAGCAGTAGGAAGCAGGACTAAGCCTGTTTGCGTGGTGCTAAGCGATACCTACACAGATTAAACACTCTTAAGGCTGACTGTCTGCCAGCATATTTAACCGGGACTTAGACTTGCTTACCGCCACACAAACCCACTTACAACTGCTTAAAAGTGCCTTACTCACTCTGTATCCAACAGCCCTTGTTCTGCCCAGCAACAAAATAACCAGCCCTTGCAAGTCATGAACCCAGAACCCTGCACACCATAGCCACAGCAATTTACCGCTAAGCCATCTGAGCTGTAGATATGTCTGATGTTTATTTAAACACACATATATATATATATATATATATATATATATATATATATATATATATATATATATATATATACAAACATACATACATATATATATATATATATATATATATATATATATACATACAAACATACATGCATGCATACATATGTATATATATATATATATATATATATATATATATATATATATATATATATATATATTACAATATATATATATATATATATATATATATATATATATATAGTATTCTCGAGACCGAAGTGAGATCTGCAGAGATGCTAAACTGTAGAATATCGAAACCGGAAATGTCAATCCCATGGTACTGATGGTTATTAGGTAGGTAGTGTTTTTTTTTTTTTGGGGGGGGATTTGTTGGTGTGTCAGGGTGTGTGAAGTGTGTGGGGCTAGAGTGCGAGTGTGAGAGTGTGAGTGTGTCAGTGTTGAGAGTGGTGGTGTTTGTATCTATGTGATGTCTGTTCAACCTCTGAGTTAGTATATATGTAGGTGAGGTGAGGGAGGGGGAGGGGACCCCCCCTGCTTATTGTATGTGTGTGTGTGTGTGTGTTGTTGTGTGGAGGTGTGTGGCTTGTTGTTGTTTGTAAATGTGGTTTGGGTCCTGGTTTGTTTTTTCGAGGTTTTAGTTTATAAATTTTTTGGCATGTCCACACAAATGCTATCACTCTATCAATCCACCATGTGTATAACAGCACTGATGACATAGTATTTGTTCACAAATCTGGGATCCCCCCCCATGTTGGTTGACTGCTCACATGTCCTGTCTGTGACATACTGCCACCCCACGGTATGTGAATCTGTAGGTCACCGCATCTGTAATGTCCCTCACACAGGCACAAGGCCCACATTAAGGAATGTTCCATATGTCAAAACTAACAGCAGTGTCCAGGCCCACAGCACAATACAATGTGGGCACCTACATAGTGGTATGGCCGTAGCAATACCTGACATCTGCACATCTGTACAGAGGACAGACAGAAAGTAGAAAGCCAACAAGTTATGCATTAGGATGAATGTTATGAAAGATAGATATCCGAAACTGAAAGGTATGCCATTACTACATGACAGTAGTCCTCAATGACATGTCCTAAAAACATAGTAGTCTACAGTTAATATCAACATATCAGATCAAGATCCAATAGGAGATACATGAAAACATAGAGCTCAAACACAAAGAACAAGATAGTCAGTACTCAGAGTACAACTTTGCATGCATGGGTGTATTGTTCCAGTACTACAATCTGCAATCTACTCTTACTTGGAAAAGCACTGTTAAAAGTGGTCCACAGGGTAAATGATGCTGGCCTGCACAGCAGAACTTATTCACCAACCTCATCCACCATACCCGTCAATGGGCTGTTGCTGTAGTGAGGGACCGGCTAGCCACAGGTGGGGGCCCAGCCATCCAGACCCCACTGACAACCACCGAGGAGCTCCTCACCAAACTTGTGGCACATGCCCAATGCACAAGCCATGACTTAGAGGGAAGCATTGTGGAGGTGGGTTGCACACACACACACACACACACACACACACACACACACACACACACACACACACACACACACACACACACACACACACACACACACACACTGGATGAGAAATGTGCAGGTAAGGGCCCAGTGAGGATTAGTACACTAATGTATCAGACATGCATGCATCTATATTGTATCTACATGCATGTGTCTGTTCCGATTGCAGTTGTGGATGGGGTTTTCTAATGCACAGAGGTGTACATCTATGGTGAGGACAAGACATTGTGTATTATTGCTGTTAGTACTGTAGACATGCAGACATACTGCATCCATCCTATACAAAGGCCACATGTGAGTCTGCTGACAATATTTCCCTCTCACAACTACCTAGGACCCTCTGGTCTGCATATGGGAAAGCAGCTTGAAGCTGATGAATATAACATTTTTTCTATTTTTGCCTGGCAATACCCCAGGCATTTGAAGTGTATGCAATTTCTCATGCACACAACCATCAGTTATAGCTATATTGCTTTATGTAATAGCTATATTGCTTGTTGTGCATGTTCACTTGTGCTGGGGTTAACTGTATTGCATCACAGTGGTCTTCACTGGGGCCTATCTGACATGAATTCAACATTCCTGCAGTATACCTCACAACTTGTCAGTACCAAATGGGCTGGACAAACGGCCTAAGGTAGCGTCATGCATGACACATCAGAGGTATACAGTGGATATAAATTCTTAAGATGGAAGGTGTTTCTGTTACATAATAATTAGGACAACAATATGACAGTCCACACCTCTCCCAGCCTGTAATGTGACCCATAACAGGAACAGTTCACCTGTAAAACCATGCATCTGGACTCATGTGTTGCACCTACAAGGCTGGTCACCTGTGAGGCCTGCAGACATCATATCAGCATGATGGTTCAGTCAGGTATGAAACCTCATGCTGCCATATGTGTCAGTAGAATCACTGTGGCCTATTTGGCTACAATATCACATACATGGACATTGTTAAGGCACACAGACCACTTCTGACCACGTATAGGTTACAAACATATGGATATAGCAGACAAATCTGTACAGAAGACTCAATGATTTTATCCTGCTCTGCATGAGGCAGATGCTGTGTACACAACTATATAGGGGTAATGGCAGCAGGAGGTGTTCATCAGCTGTATATGATATACACATCAAAATGGTATAAGCCACACAACATCTGATCCTCACACACACAAGCAGCTGCCAGCATTAGAACTCCTGCCTATCTATGTATTCCTACTATAGTGCTACATAGTTATCAGATGCACCACAACACTTACACAGCTCCACCTCTTCCAAAGGTGCATCTAAGGTGGATGACATCAACAGAACTACTAAATTGGAGTGAAGGGTAGTACTCAGGTCAAAAATGGTATATGCCAGGCAGTACATGATTTAAACACACCTACACTTGCCAGTATTGGGATTAGAACTCCAGCCTATCTAGAGATGTATACTATAGTG
Source organism: Protopterus annectens (assembly GCF_019279795.1). Taxonomy (NCBI): domain Eukaryota; kingdom Metazoa; phylum Chordata; order Ceratodontiformes; family Protopteridae; genus Protopterus; species Protopterus annectens. The sequence continues at coordinate 1,090,088,666 of NC_056725.1, read as the reverse complement.
TTATGCAGTTATGGCATGCGATACAGAGCTTACTGAACTTCCAAATGGCCAAAGCTGCCGGTAACTGCACAGCTGCGGTAAAGTATTGCAGGTGGCAGACAGTCTGCCTTCTGTTCCACCCATATCTATATATACATACAAGCATACATGCATACATACATATATATATATATATATATATATATATATATATATATATATATATATATCTATGTATACATACAAACATACATGCATACATACATATATATGTATATATATATATATATATATGTATATATATATATATATATATATATATATATATATATATATATACATACAAACATAAATATATATATATATATATATATATATATATATATATATATATAAATATATGTCAAATTTCAGTATCTCGAGACCGAAGTGTTGAATCTGCAGATGCGCGAAACTGTAGAATATCGAACCCGGAAATGTCAATCCCATGGTACTGATGGTGCATTAGGTAAGTGTGATGTTTTTAAGGGTTTTGGGGATGGTTTGTGAGTGTGTCAGGGAGTGTTCAGTGTGGGCTAGGGTACGTAGGTGAGAGTGTGAGTGTGTCAGTGTTGAGAGTGGTGGTGTTTGTATCTATGTGATGTCTGTTTGCGCGAGGGGGGTGTGGAATGTATTTTGGTTGGTTTTGTGTTTTGGTGTTTAGTGCAACCTCTGAGTTAGCATATATAAGTAGGGGGTGAGGGGATTGCAGGGGGACTTGCCCCCCTGCTTATTGTAATGGTGTGTGTGTGTTTGTGTTGTTGTGTGGAGGTAGGTGCACTTGTGTTTGTAAATGTGGTTTAACGGTCCTGGTTTTGGGTTTCGAGGTTTTAGTTTATAAATTTTTTGGCATGTCCACACAAATGCTATCACTCTATCAATCCACCATGTGTATAACAGCACTGATGACATAGAATTTGTTCACAAATCTGGGGATATGTCCCCCATGTTGGTTGACTGCCTTCACATGTCCTGTTCTGTGACATACTGCCACCTACGGTATGTGAATCTGTAGGTCACCGCATCTGTAATGTCCCTCACACAGGCAAGGAAAAGGGGCAAGGCCCACATTAAGGAATGTTCCATATGTCAAAACTAACAGCAGTGTCCAGGCCCACAGCACAATACAATGTGGGCACCTACATAGTGGTATGGCCGTAGCAATACCTGACATCTGCACATCTGTACAGAGGACAGACAGAAAGTAGAAAGCCAACAAGTTATGCATTAGGATGAATGTTATGAAAGATAGATATCCGAAACTGAAAGGTATGCCATTACTACATGACAGTAGTCCTCAATGACATGTCCTAAAAACATAGTAGTCTACAGTTAATATCAACATATCAGATCAAGATCCAATAGGAGATACATGAAAACATAGAGCTCAAACACAAAGAACAAGATAGTCAGTACTCAGAGTACAACTTTGCATGCATGGGTGTATTGTTCCAGTACTACAATCTGCAATCTACTCTTACTTGGAAAAGCACTGTTAAAAGTGGTCCACAGGGTAAATGATGCTGGCCTGCACAGCAGAACTTATTCACCAATCTCATCCACCATGCCCGTCAATGGGCTGTTGCTGTAGTGAGGGACCGGCTAGCCACAGGTGGGGGCCCAGCCATCCAGACCCAACTGACAACCACCGAGGAGCTCCTCACCAAACTTGTGGCACATGCCCAATGCGCAAGCCATGACTTAGAGGGAAGTATTGTGGATGTGGGTTGCACACACACACACATACACACACAGACACACACACACACACACACACACACACACACACACACACACACACACTGGATGGGAAATGTGCAGGTAAGGGCCCAATGAGGATTAGCACACTAATGTATCAGACATGCATGCATCTATATTGTATCTACATGCATGTGTCTGTTCCGATTGCAGTTGTGGATGGGGTTTTCTAATGCACAGAGGTGCACATCTATGGTGAGGACAGGACATTGTGTATTATTGCTGTTAGTACTGTAGACATGCAGACATACTGCATCCATCCTGTACAAAGGCCACATGTGAGTCTGCTGACAATAATTCCCTCTCACAACTACCTAGGACCCTCTGGTCTGCATATGGGAAAGCAGCTTGAAGCTGACGAATATAACATTTTTTCTATTTTTGCCTGGCAATACCCCAGGCATTTGAAGTGTATGCAATTTCTCATGCACACAACCATCAGTTATAGCTATATTGCTTTATGTAATAGCTATATTGCTTGTTGTGCATGTTCACTTGTGCTGGGGTTAACTGTATTGCATCACAGTGGTCTTCACTGGGGCCTATCTAACATGAATTCAACATTCCTGCAGCATACCTCACAACTTGTCAGTACCAAATGGGCTGGACAAACGGCCTAAGGTAGCGTCATGCATGACACATCAGAGGTATACAGTGGATATAAATTGTGTACATGCCCCTCTTAAGATGGAAGGTGTTTCTGTTACATAATAATTAGGACCACAATATGACAGTCCACACCTCTCCCAGCCTGTAATGTGACCCATAACAGGAACAGTTCACCTGTAAAACCATGCATCTGGACTCATGTGTTGCACCTACAAGGCTGGCCACCTGTGAGGCCTGCAGACATCATATCAGCATGATGGTTCAGTCAGGTATGAAACCTCATGCTGCCATATGTGTCAGTAGAATCACTGTGGCCTATTTGGCTACAATATCACATACATGGACATTGTTAAGGCACACAGACCACTTCTGACCACGTATAGGTTGCAAACATATGGATATGCCAGACACATCTGTACAGAGGACTGTACAATGATTTATCCTGCTGCATGTGAGGCAGATGCTGTTACCACACTATATAAGGTAATGGCAGCAGGAGGTGTTCATCAGCTGTATATGATATACACATCAAAATGGTATAAGCCACACAAGATCTGATCCTCACACACACAAGCAGCTGCCAGCATTAGAACTCCTGCCTATCTATGTATTCCTACTATAGTGCTACATAGTTATTAGATGCACCACAACACTTACACAGCTCCAGCTCTTCCAAAGGTGCATCTAAGGTGGATGACATCAACAGAACTACTAAATTGGAATGAAGGGTAGTACTCAGGTCAAAAATGGTATATGCCAGGCAGTACATGATTTAAACACACATACACTTGCCAGTATTGGGATTAGAACTCCAGCCTATCTAGAGATGTATACTATAGTGTTATGCAGTTATGACATGCAATACAGAGTTCACTGAACTTCCAAATGGCCAAAGCTGCCGGTAACTGCACAGCTGCGGTAAAGTATTGCAGGTGGCAGACAGTCTGCCTTCTGTTCCACCTGTACATCATGCTAGTTCATCCTCTCTTGCACATCAGCTAGCATTATGGCTTGGCACTTCACCAAGTTATTGTATCAAAAAGTGTGGCACACCTGGGAGCTGTCAGCAGTACTCGTTCATCACAGTTGTAGCCTCAGTACTTACTAGTTATGTCCATACCTCCTGGTATATTTGTAGGGTGGTTATCTATGCTTTCATCCATTAACCTGGAGCACTTGTCCATTCTGAGGCACTGTTGCAACTTGCTCATGTACACAGACAACCCTCCTCTCTAAACTCCAAACACTCAGACCTGTGAGGGTTACCCATATATCATCCAATGTGGACATATGCACTCTCCAGCAAAGACTGGACTAGCAGGTCATGAGGAAATGATCAATGCCTGCACCACACCATGTGGAATACATAGCTCACCATGACACCCACTTTAACAGCCATGACATACAGTGAAAAGCAACACGCCCACCTTACCAGAGGCACTCAATGGACATTTACTCAAACATCACTGACCAGCAAGACAGACACCTGCTCAGACACCATGACATGGCACATGCCAAGGGACACATATTTAACCTATACAGTGTCCCCCTCAACTTAAGCTCCTAAGGCTAGCCACCCTGCACAATACATTGATCATGGGCAACTCAATATTGAGGTACACACATATCCCACTCACTAAGTTGAATATGGAGCAGGTAACAGCTAAATATCTATCACATGTCAGCATCCAGCACATGACACAGCAAGTCATGTCACTCCACAACAATTACGAGTATCACTCTGTATCCATGTGGGTGTGAATAACTTGGGACACACCTCCCTGGACTACATGATGAGAGACATGGTTGGACTCTCTGATTATGTGGTCCAGGCAGGTTTGACAGTAGCCCTGGGCAGTGTACCACTGTCACCCAGAATGATGCTGTGGTACTATCATTAGATTGACTGCAACATTGGCTTATGTGTTATGTGTCATTCTCAGGGGATCCAGTACCTCTCTGCTTGGGATGACATGAATGACAGAACCCAATGACTTGCCACAAATGTTCTACATCTGTCACCGCTGAGTTTCCAGGTACTGGCTAAGTGTCTTTCCACCCCTATGATGCCTTATTAGTCAGTGTTTCTAATGTTATTACCACCATAACAGCTACACATGCATACAATCTGAGGGTCATGCTGCTCAACAGAAGACATCTGTCAGGATGCAGCCACTCATAGCAGTCATTGGAGTGGAGGACAGATGTCTGCTGTAATGGAGAGGTGGTTCACAGCAGCAGACAGCAGACCTGCAGTATCAGGCTATGATGCATTCCACAGCTGTCAGCTCCCAAACATGGACCACACCACACTTCCATAGGTGGTGTTGTCTCCATATTCATTATGGCTAGGAACACCTCCAGACTAGTATCCCAGCATAATGCATTGGAGATACTTTCTGTACAACCGCCTTGAGGTAATAGTGCAATCTAGACCATAGCCTGCTATGGGTCCACATCTATGTCCCTAGACTGTCAATGCACATTCCTCAACACCCTGCCATCTATGATGGTCCAACACAACACTGACATTGTATGAGTCTTCAACTACCCCTCCATCACCTGTGGAAAGCGGCCAAGCACCAGTACAGTGGCCCAACACTTCTGGGATTCATCACTTCCATTGTCCTGGACCAGCTCATACTGACCCCGGGTAGAGGATGCAACAACGTTGACCTGTGTTGATTACTTAAATATGAGACTGTTGCCTATCCACAGATGCCAATCCCTGCATGGTGAGATTCACACAGGCTGTAATCAACATGGAACTCAACATGTAATCCACCCCCCACACACAAAGGTAGCCATCTTGCAAAACTTCACCAAAGTTGACTTTGCATCCATGAAAACAGGGGAGGATGTCTTCACTGCACCCATGGCAATGGGAAATAGCTTCATGACTGTGGAATCATACACATAGGCACTGTACAAACAGGTACATGAATGCATGGTACTAGCCAGAGCTAACCAAACCCAGACACTGTCCTCCAAACACTGGGAGACAATGTGATTGTCCCCTGCCATTACTAAAGTGTACATCAGAAGGAGGACATTGTTGCAGAGAAAGGTGGTGCCCCATGACTATTGAACTTCCTTATTAACCTCAAACACAACTTTGAATCCCTCATGGAATCCCTTACAGGTATCTATGATGGCAGAGATGCAGCAGACACTGATGAAAGTTACAACAGCCTTTGATAGCTACATCAACAACCTCCACTGCATTAAACACAAGTGCTGTGAGTTGCTGTACAATGCTAATACCTATCCTGAGACAACAGATATTGGCCATAGTCTTGGCAACACATTCAGTGCCAGCTTTAACCCGCTCTCCCCCCACAAGTGAAGTGCTGAGTGAATGTGTTCTCACATGCTGTATCCCATTTCTGTTCTAGGCATCTATGTGTCACCATGATGTGGAGCCTGCAGAAAGACCATAGGGTATGGCAGTGTGGTAACACTTTGACCATGTCATAGGCAGGGTACAGTATGTGCATGGAAATCCCTAGTCTGTAACACAGTGATTGCATATGTCTCACAGATTGTAGGGCTGAAGGTTGTACATAGATATATGTTGATTTACCCCATCTGTTGTAGAATGGAGAATGGTACATGTTGTGGTTTGGACACACCTCCAATTGCTAATAACCACATCCACAGGGGATATTCATCAACCAAACACACTGATATTAACACACACACACACACACACACACACACACACACACACACACACACACACACACACACACACACACACACACACACTTGCTAGTACTGCGATCCATAGGTTCATTGCATCACAGGTGTGTAGATTGCATCATAGGTGTGTAGTAGGTGAATGGGCCTGAAGGCTCTATAAGGGTAGTCCAAGGAAATACCCTGGCATCAGGCCACATGAAAATAGTCCCCAGTGTGGCTCAGGAGTATAGTCACTGGAGTGGTCCCCATGGGTGGGTATTGTATTCCCCATCCACTCATCTAGATTTATGTTGTGGTTGGCCAGTGATGTGCACTGCTTCACATGTATGTGATTTATATTCCATAACATGGACAGTGTCTGGGTTGTGCACATGTCCCACATGCATGTTCTTTGAAGTGTGAAAGTGTACTTGAAGTCTCTGGGGCATGTGGTGTGGGTAGATTGGTATCTTCAGAAGTACCATTCCGGACCTCATTTGTTGAGACCTGGCTATATAACTGAGGTAGTGATGGCACCTACATAGACAGTATGATACGGGGATTCATTGGAGTTATTGGTGTCTGTCCATACAGGAAATGTGTATAAGGCATGGTATTCCCTTTGTGGGATTTGTTTGCAGACTCTACAGTTGTTGCAGGCGTCCAGTGGGGAACATGGCAAGAGGGCCACTGTACATATTGATTGGGCTACTGAGGGGATGGAACAGGGTGCCATGTCCTTTTGCTTGCTGGATAACACAGACTCAGTCAGGAGATGTAACACATCAAAGTACTTTCTGATGTCAGTAGCACAGTTGTAGTCAACAGGCATGTAGTCCACTGCAATCACACTGTGGGTACTATCTGTGAAGCAATTTGCAGGAGAACTATCGATATAGTGGTTGCTGCCTAGCTAAGTGTGTTTGTGTATGATCTGTGGGTGGAGACTGGTCTCTGAGTATTAGAAGGGTTGCCTATATTGTTCACTAATCCATACTGTCACATAGTCATTGCACATGGCACTAGACATTTAGGGCTGTGGATTGTCTACACCAACCTCAATGGTGTTTGACAACTGTTGGCCTTGTAATGTTGACATTGGGACATATACTAGGTCCTCAATATAATAATTTAGCAAAACCCACCCCCAATGGATCCTGTTATTGTACAATCACACCAACACCTACACAGAATACTGATGACAGACAGACCCACAAACACACACTTGCCAGTGCTGAGTATCGAACCCCTACCTAGCTATGCATTGCTACTATAATGTTACACATTTATTGCACGCGGCACAGAGCTTATAGGATGAATGGTGTCCCAAGGTACTTTTAAGGTGAGGAACATCACCAGCCCTTGTATATACTGGGATTGGGTGATGTAGTGGGTGAGAGATTTCACAAAATATTTTATCCTACATACCCATTTACATTAATTACTTACACATTTACATTTGCCAGCAGTGAGGTTCAAACCTCTACCTGACTATGTTTTTGGACCATTATGATTACACATTTACCACATGCACCACTGACCTTACATGGTTTAAGATTTCTAACAGGTAGTTCTAAGGTGAATGATATCTGCAGGACTGCTAAAGTCAGGCACTGAGAAGTGTACTGGCTGTAAATGGGGCCAAAATCTTTAAGGTATACACACACACATATATATATATATATATATATATATATATATATATATATATGATGATGTAGATATATGTACACACACTTGCCAGGAATGAGATTCAACCCCCTACTTATGTAGTTATTGCTACTACATTGCTCCGCATTTATCACATGCACCACAGAGATCATAGATAGAAGGGTCTCATTCATGTTGTTGAATTTTTACAAGTTTGAACGTCATATGGTCGAATATGCTCAAACTTGTAAAACTTCGAATGTTTTAACGGAGATTGCCATAAGGAAACCTTTCCCTTTCCTGCAATGTAGTGTGATCTTGGAGTTGGTATATTTAAGTAGTGGGGGTGTGTGTGGGATGCACGGGGGCTTGCCCCCCTGCTTACAACCTTCAGGTAAGTTTTTTTGTGTTTTTTTTTTTTTATTACGGTGTCAAACTTTTAAAGTTCGAATATATGGTGTTGACCATATGGTGTTCGAACTTTTAAAAGTTCAACAACATGATATAGACCCTAGGTAGAACATTGTCCAAACATACCTCTAAGGTGAGTGACATCAGCAGCAGTGCTAAAGGAGGGGTAAGGGAAGTGTAGTAAGTGCAAATGACCACAAAATCGGGTGTCTACAAGTAAATACACACTCTTGCATACAAGCGCACACATTTTCACAGATGTAGTTGCCAGATTAGAACTCCTACCTGACTAGTTTACTGCATTATAATATTAAACAGTTAGCATGAGCGCCATGGAGCTTATCTGGTAGAGAGTTTTCCAAAGCTATCTTTGAAGGTGAGTGACATCAGCAGCAGTGCTAAAGGAGGGGTAAAGGAAGTGTAGTAAATGTGAATGACTACAAAATCAGGTGTCTACAAACACACACATTTACACAGTCGCCAGGACCACGATTATAATGTCTACCTAACTAGTTTGCTACACTATAGTATCACACAGTTATCACAAGCATCATGGAGCTTTTATGTTGGAAAGTTGTCTAAATGTTTCTTTGAAGGAGAGTGACATCAGCTGCAGTGCTGATGGAAGGGAAGTTTAGTGTGTGTGAATGGCTTCAACCACATTCATCTAGAAACACACACACACACACACACACACACACACACACACACACACACACACACACACACACACACACACACACACACACACACACAAAACAACATTTGACAGGACTGAGATTACAACTGCTACATGGATACTTATTTGGACTGCAGTGTTACACAGTTATCGCAAGTACCACTGAGACTATAGGGCTGGGGGCTAACCAAAGGTATTTCTACAGTGAATGACATCAGCACATCATGTGATATAGGCCAATGGGATGTGTACTGTGTGGGAAAGGCCTCATAATGGGATTCTCTCTGTCACTGTCTGTCTTTCTCTTCCCCACATCTCTGTGTGTACATGTTTAACATATTATATTATATTGGCCTTAGATATGTGTGAGTATTCCTATCCAATGTGTGTGCATGAAGTATCAATGGTGTACAATTTGGTGTGTGTGCACAGACAGCTACAAATAACCAATATCTACAGTCCACTTTGTTGTGAGACATGGGCTTCATTTCTCTAAGTGTAGGAGCATGCCCAGTATGACCTTCTATATTGAGTGTGTGCATCCATTCCAGGGAGTGTTGGACTCCGTTTCAGGGTTTTGTGTGCTACATCTACACTTAGCAAACTGTTTCTGCAGGATATCTGTAGATAGGTTGCCAATATGGAGACACAATGGGCATAACATACGGGAGATACTGTAACTATTGCTGTCTGTGCTGCTTGTGCGACATATTTGTTTGTAACATAAATTTTCTGACATATGTACTGTTTTACACTGTGATGTATCATGTCATCAGGTGCTGACAGTTATCATTCTTTGCTCACAGTTATTTACCAAGGAAATATAGGATGAAGGATGCTGAGACCAATATTCTGAGGCACATAGACTACACATTCTGGCACACACCTGCCATTGTGGTGGGGTAGCTATAGACAACAGACTGCTGGTTCTTTGTAAATGGTTTAGCACCTTGTTAGTATGCTGGCTGGGGATCCCCTCCTTGTGTTTTCTCAACTGCATGGAATGGCCATATCCTGCTGGGGTCATACCCTCAGCTGTACAGATAAACTCAGGTTATCCAGTGGCAGGACTCATATATCTGGTCAGTTTACCTTCACATTGTGGTTTACATGCAGTTTTGTGGCTATTCATTCATGGGTTTGCAATCAGGGAGTAGTATGAACAGACATTAGAGTTTCAGACTTCACACACTCCATGACATCCATGCTTATATACCCCCCTCTGTTATTCTCTCCTCTTCCTAACATTATGTAAGCAATATCTCAGAGGTATCCCTATAGTTGGGTCTTTATACCAGTAGTATTTATGGCCTGGTCCACAGTCCTTGCAGTAGGACATGGGGAGGCATGCTACTGGCATTTGTCAACATGGTCTTGCATTTGTTTTCTGTTTATTGTGCTAGATTGTTAGTTGGGACCATCTGACATTCCATACATTGGCACTATGGGTGAGGCATGGGCCTTTGAGAGAGAAGTGTAGGCCATTTGAGAGTACAGCAGGCCATCTGTTACTGCATTTCTATGTGGGATTGTGTGTGGGGGGTGCACACCTGCAGACTTTAAACATTTGCAATGACTGTACTGGCATTTTGGTTACTCTGTTAGCTTCCATTTCATATTGTATTGTGACCTATCATGCCAAAAGGAGGCATAGCAGCAAAGTACACATGTTAGATCTTAATGGTATACATTTCAGTTTCAGACTCTTTCCCTTCAGAACTAGAATGCAACTGCCAGACCTGTTGTAGTATGTCTGTGTAGGTCTGGTGGGAGGCTGGTCACCATTGTCATCATTTGGGGGCCTTAGCCCGGCCTTTCTTTATGGTCATCTACACCTGTCCTGCTGGGTGAGGCTGGTGGTGGGTATGTGACCCTCATTGACATCCATGTGTGTGACCTATTGACATCCATAGTTATTTGGGCCATAACATGTACTGCAGTGGTGGTTGTCACCTTCTGTAGTGCTGCCTACTATGCTGACACCAGTATTTGTTGTGAATTTCCTGCTGTCCCATATAGCTGTCTGCTGCTATCCCATTCAACCACCCAATTCCCTTGCATGCTTGCATCCATATCATACATACAAGTATGAGAACATACTACTCCATTCAGAAATTGATAAGAAGGGTGACTTACCATGTGGCTGGGCCAATATTGAGGAGAGTGCTGGAGGGCTGACTATGTCAGATACACGTAGTACACTCCATATACATGGTAAAGCACAGGTAATGTCATGTTTGGCATCCCTATTACTGTATGTGTGAGTCAGAGAGAGGTATCAGTCCCTGGGTCCCTACAGTGTCAGTGTGTGTGCTATGTGTTGCCTCTTTGCCAAGGCCTGGGCATACTGGGCCCACCTCCTTTTGCCTACAGGGGTAGGCTCAGGATGTTCCTCCTCCGAGTCCTGTGCCTGTGCTGGCCTTGGCAGTGGTAGGGGGCTGTGTGACCCTGCCCCATGCTGTTCCTGCTGCAGCTGTTTCCACAGAATTGTATTGTGTAGCATGGCACATACTATGAACATTTGTGTAGATGTCGCTGGAGAGTATTGCAAGACTCCACCAGATATGTCAAGACAGCGGAACCGTTACTTCAGCATCACAAACACACATTCTACAATGATCCTGGTTTGTGCATGTGCCTCATTATAGTGTTCTTGTTCAGATGTGTGTGCATTTCTGATGGGTGTCAGCAGCTATGGCTCCAGTGCATAGCCAGCATCCCCCACTAGATGAACATATGAGATGTCCCCACTGACAAACACCTGATACAGCTGTGAGCAATGCCAGATGTGGGAGTCGTGATAGCTTCCAGGGCTGCCAGCATACACTTTCATGATAATGCCCTGGGGATCGCACATGACCTGGCAATTGATAGAGGGGAAGCCCTTGTGGTTTATGTAGACCCTAGCCCGCTCACTGGGTGGTGCTTTGATGTGAATGTGCGTGCAGTCTATAGCACCAACTACCTCAGGGTATTCTGCCATATGGTGGAAGAGACACATACTTCTGGTCAATGCCTCACAGGTGGTAGGGAAATAAATGTGCTCATTGGCATGTGGTGTAATGACATCCAGGAATTGGTGGAATATCCTGAATGCTGATGCCTGTTAGACCCCCATGATATCCCACGTCGGTATTTGGAAGGTACCCGTGGCTAGTATTCTTAAGCCAAGACATTCCTTGGTATCCACTCAGATGGGCTCCCCTCTATTAGTTCTGTGTGTGAGGTGTGGCCGGCACAGCTCAGTGATTTGCTGTAGAATGTTCCTGTCCACCCTATAATGTTCCACTATCTTCAGCTCATGTAGACCCTGGTAGGTTACCCTGGGTCTGTACAGTCTTCTCCTCCTCACTGTGGGTTGGTTGTCAGCATTCTCCTCCTCACCACCCTCAGTCTCTAGCACATATTGATGGAGTAAAGCAGCATCAGCCTCTAACATTTTTAGTTAGTTTTGCCAGTTAAAAATCCTCCATCTGTGTACACCGGTGGTGTAGACTTTGTGAGAAAAAACAGTCTGTAGGGTGTTTGCATAGTTTATAGTAGTGTGCTGGGCTGCTGCATGTGTAATTGGCTGATTCTGATACATTCCACCTGCCAGCTATGCTAGTTCTCCTTGATTGCCTTCCTACAGCTGTTTCTTCTTCCCAGTTCCTCCCTGTTTGTGCCCTGAGGTGCTCTGTGCATACCCAGTGCTCAAATGTAAACAGTGCTGCCATTTCCTCTTTCTTTTTCTTTTTCTTTTTATTTAAAACCCAGTGCCATTTAGGCTATGTACACACTGCTCAGGCACATGTGACACACCCCCTTCCTTAGTTGTCCTTAGCTAAGGGCATACATGGGCCACACAGCTCCAATGAGCTTACAGCAAGCATGACACCCCCCCCCTTATGAAGTCATTCAGGTCTTGTGTTACTGCGCCTACATGGTTAGGTACAAGTTGACACTTTGAAGAAATTTGTGATTCAGTATAACTCCCCTCATTTGCATACCCCAGTGTGTAGGTCATTAGTTACTGCACTAAGACGGACCCTTTCCCCTTGACAACCAGTGTTTCCTAGTATTGTTTACATTCTGCATGCCATTGACTATAATGGCAAAATGCAGAATTAACTTAAAATTGACTTTTCTTATTTTTATTTATTTTCGGCACGATTCCCATTTGCTGCCCTAAGCTTAAATGGCCGAGATCGGCCAAAAAAAAAAAAAAGTTTAATTTAAAAAAAAAAAACAGTTTTTAATGCCAATGGCCTTATATTTGGCCATTGGCATGTATATTAAACATAATGTATGCTTTTACATGAGCTGTCATGCCTCCGTTTTCTCAGATGCCGAAATGTATTCAGTTACTAGTGGAATACATTTCTGCACTGACACTGTTCTTATACAGAGTCTGTGCAGCTTGGTGAATCACAAAATCACCTCATTTGCATGTTTTTCACCAGCAAATGAGGTGATTTGCATACTGCATGGTTTTCAGTGCAGGAACAGTGTAGGGCCGCTTGTGCACATGAAAATGGTCCTATCCTGCCATATTCTGTGCAGGAGTGGCTACACTGTTCCTGAATGGAATTTTGCCATTCTTGAATCCCGGGGAGAGTCTTTGTCATAAGAACAATGTTGCAATGTCAGTTCTGCTACAGGAAGAAGATGTCTGCAATTTCTACTGTACTGCACACCCTTGTATTTAACAAAATAGGATCTCAGCTCTGCACATATACTCGTTACTTGACCAATCTGATTGAAACATTTTGCTGTTTGTATCCTCACTGTCTCTCCTTCTTTCAATGGACAAAGAAATCTGCTTGTTTTGTCATAGCTGGACTTTTGAAAATAACATTTCTTAAATAACTGGGCTCTAATGGCTTTGTTGTGTTTAGCTTTAGGTCTCAATAAACTAAAACTGATAGGCAATGGTGTTCTGGTTTGCCTAGATAGAAGTCTCTGAGCAGGTGAGCTAAGTATATAATCACAGGGTATGTTTCTGAGATTGAGTAAATTAAAAAAAATTGGTATTATCATGCTTTGACTTCTCAAGTAATTGCTTTGCACTCTGTACTGCATGTTCAGCAAGTCCATTTGATTGTGGATACTCTGGACTACTAGTAACATATCCAAAGTCCCACTCTCTTGCTAATTTCTGAAACAATTGACTGGAAAATTGGGTGCCATTGTCAGAGATTAAATTTGGTGGACTGCCATGGACTGAGAAATGGTATTTTAACTTAGTAATAACTGTAGTAGAAGTTATATTAGGTAGTAGATCGATCTTAAACCAATTTCAATAAAAGTCTACCAGCACTAAGTAATGTTGATTGTTCCACTTGAATATGATAGTAGCTACTATTGACCACGGTAGTTCAGGAATTTGACTTAACTGAAGTGGTTCTTTTTGCAAATGTGATTTCATACTCTTACATAGTGAACAGGAAGAAAGTACTCTATCAACGTCTTTCGCTAGAGAGTCCAAAACACAAGTCCTGTCACCCTTCTCTTAGTAGATTTAGAACCTGGATGACCACAATGAAAAATCTGGATATACTCTTGTTGTAAGGAAGTAGGAACAACAATTTTAGGACCTTTGAAAATAATGCCATCTTCCATCAACAACTCATCGCTGTAAGGAAAGTGAGATTCCACATTAGGTGGTACACTGGATTACGTTGACAGCCATCCGACACTGATGGAGTGATTGAGCTTTTGCCAAAGTGGATCAGCCATTGTATGATCTTGTAGCTCATCAAGTCTTGTGGTAGTAAAATTATGCATTTCCATGACATCAAAGTCAAAATTGTCTGTGTCAAGTTGTTCCATTGTAGTTCTGGGTGATCTGCATAAGGTATCAGCCAGATAAAGAAGTTTGCCTTTCGTATAGACCATATTGAAGTTGTATATTTGTAATTTAACCATCATTCTTTTAAACTCACTACAGCTGAATGCATAGGCATCTTTAAAATAGCAACCAAAGGTTGATGATCAGTTTCAATCTGGATAGCTCGACCATAAATATAATCATGTAACATAGAACATGCAAACACTATTGCCAACAGTTTCTTCTCAATTTGAGCATACTGCATCTCAGTCTGGATAAGTGTTCTAGATGCGTAGGCTACTGGCCTGCCTTCTTGAAGAATTACTGCACCTAAACCAAATTTTGAAGCATCGCAGAAAAGAGTTACTGGTTTGTTGACATCATAGTACCTTAGTGTTGGTGGGGTAGCAATTTTCTGCTTAAGAACTTTAAATGCTTTATGGTGCTGTTCTAGGCATGACCATGCAACATTTTTAAGTGTGAGCGCTCTCAAAGGTGTTGCCATTTCAATGTAGTCTGGTATAAACTTGTCTAAATAGTTGACCATACCAAGAAAACATTGTAGAGCTTGCACATTATCAGGTGCTAACATTTCAAGAATGGCTGCTTGCATGGGCGGATCTGGTCTCAAGCCAGTACTTGTAAATAAATAGCCTACATATGTAACTTCTAGTAGTCTGAATTTGCACTTCAGAGGATTGAGCTTTAAGTTCACTTGACGTGCTCTGTCTAGAACTCTCTTAAGATTTCTGTCATGCTCTGCCTCATCATTGCCTCCGACCAATAATTCATCTACTATTATGACACAAGGATAACCAGAAAAAATTTGCTCCATTGCACGCTGAAAGTCTTCACTTGCAGAATTTATTCCATATGGCATTCTGAGGAATCTATATCTTCCAAATGGGGTACTGAATGTAGTGAGTAGTGAAAATTTATGATCAAGCATCACTTGCCAAAATGAACTCTTTGCATCCAAGACAGAAAAAATAGTGACATTTAGTATCAGGACTGCAACTTCTTCGACTGTACATATGGGACGATGTGGTCTTTTCAATGCTTTGTTCAAATCTTCTGAGTCAATGCATATTCTGATTTCATCTGAGTCTTTTTTATGAGCTGCTACCATGGATGATACCCATTCAGTAGGTTCTGTAATTGGACAAATTACACCTTGTTGCACCATTTTATCTAACTGAGTTTTGAATTTATGCTGCATAGCTATGGGAACTCTTCTTGCTGGTCTGACCACTGGACTGATTTCTGGGTCTAGTTTCATAGTATATACCACTGGACGATTGCCCAACTTGTCATCAAAAACTTCAGCATATTCTGAAAAAATAGTGTTAGTGAAGCTGGAACTGGGACATGTGCTTATTTGATTAACTTCTTTGGTAAAAGAAAGCAGATTGATTCTCCAACTGTCCCTGAGGCCCAGTAATGACTGTACAGGTCTTTGAACTACATAGAATAACAGGCTATAACAGTTCTTGGCCACATAACATGAAAGCACTACTGAGCCTTCAGTTTGAATTTCTTCACCTCCATAAGCAACAAGTTTTGCACAAGTAGTCTATTTAGTTGTTCACCAGTTCTGACTTGTGCAAAAGTATCTTCAGACATAACATTACACTTTGAACCAGTGTCTACTTTGAGTTTGGTGGATTTACCATTGATCTGAACAGTATAAAATAATAAATCTACTGCATCAATCTTTTCACCAATCACTGACACACCATCTACATGGAAAGCAGACTGTTGCAGGTTTACGTGATCAACTTGATTTTTTGAGTGACCTTTCTTTGTAACTGTGCTAGGTGTACTTGATTTACCAAATCTTTGAAAATGGTTCAGTTTCTTACATTTGTGGCATTGCTGACCAAATGCTATGCACTTTTCTCTTCTGGACTCGTGGTTGGTACCACAACTGTGACAGTTAACAATAAAAAAGCTTGACATGGGTTTTGCTGATTCACCACTATATGGTACTGGGAAACATCTGTTCTGCACCAGATAAACTTGGTTCTGCACTGAGCATGCTCCTTTAACTGAACTAGTCTTGCAATTTGCTAGAAGACTACGTGTTTTACCTGGAAGTCCCACAGGGGCTGCTGCTGCCATGTGTTTAGGCCTATGTTTGCCTGTCACATGCTGCATGCTGTCTACATTAGCTCTGGAGTCTTTTGAAACCATGCTCTTATCGCTAGCAAGCATACTTGTGTGCCTTTCTGTAATTTCATGGATCTGACGAATCTCAATGGTTTTGCTCAGCATCAAATCACTGTCACAAAGCAAAATCTTTCTCACAGTAGCATTATTAATACCACACTCAAGTCTGTATTTTATTAACTCATCTTTCAAATTACCAAACTTACACATTTTAGATTTGTTTCTTAAGTCAGTAATGTAAGCTGCAAAAGTTTTCAGTTGCTTTTGATCTCTCATGTAAAACAAATGCCTCTCTAATGTAACATTAGCATGGGGGTTACACGTTTCTCTGAATTTGCACTTCAAACTCTTGGGACCTTCCCTTGATTCAGCCTGCACAACAATATGACTAGTTTCTCCTTCACCTTCATACATTGCTGGTGCATATACAAATGAATGCTCCCTTTCAATGGCTTCTGACCCTGTTAGGCTTAGGAAAATGAATGCCCTGGTGCATGCATCTTTATCAGAATAAGCTGCATGTATAAATATATCATACTCTTGGTCAAATATTCTGCAATTCTCTGCAATATTCTTATCAAATGCAAGTGGTTGTGGCTTGTGAAATCTGTCTGCCATATTAACATATCCTAGTGAAGACTTTTGCAAATATACATGAACACACACACTTATACATACACATACACACATGCTTGAAATTTATGCCAGTACTTGCAATAGCACGATAAACCTTTGTATAACTGAACTTTATGAAATAAGTCTCCTGGGCACTATAATACTCTGAAATCAGTACACACTGTTTATCTTGAAATTATTTGACTGTAAAAGTAATTTATCATCATTTTAAGAAAGTATTTGAATAACTGCATAGTGTGAATAAACTGGGCAGTAGAAGTTGAGGGTAAGAAACATTTCAAAGTAACTATACTTTACAAATAAACTATTTTGAAGTAATTGCAATTTGTGAGTAAACTGTTTCAAAGTAATTTTACTTTGCGAATGAACTGGGCAGAAGAAGCTCAGAGTGGGAAACACTTAGAAATAACTACACTTTGCGAATAATACCAGACAGCACACTGAAATTTCCCCAAATGATTGTACTTTGTCAAATACTCTGCACAGTGCAAGAAACAGTCTGTAATGGCAGCACTCTGTGAATTAAAACACCCATGCACAAGAAACATTTCAAAATGGCTGTTTTTGACTGCACTTCACTAAATAGTTGCACTTTGCACATAACAAACTATTCAGAATAAATGCACAGTAATAAACACACACTATACACACTTTTACAGACTTTGAGATGCTTCAAATAACTCTAGTTATGCTATTCAAGGCTTCAATAAATGCAAAGTAGCAATTTATGCCAAAACACATTCAGTCGCCTTGCTTTATTTATGCTCAATGTGCCCTTTTCTGCCCCTTCTGTTGCATACATTTTGTTCATTTAATCTCTTTTCATGCCCATTATACTTTCTTGTTCTTTTTTAACTCTAGTCATGCTCATTTTACCTTAAACATGCTTGTTTTATCAAATAACCTTGTTTCAAACATTTCATTTGATTAATAATGTTTCTTATGCTTCTCTTTTGCTTATCAAACATTTCTGTGCTGTTTGCTTAGTAATACGTTTTGTGCCTTTGTAATGCTCTGTTTTATCTCTTTTAATAAATAAATATTTTGTGTGTATTTTCTTTACCTTTAGCTTGCTTCCGGCCCTTTTTTGCTCTCAGTTCACTTAGTTTGCCTTCATCATTACCTCTGCACCTCGTGGCTCTGAAGAGTAGTCTTCACAATCCCAATTCTGACACCATGTCACTCGCCAGGTCAGGAAGAAATAGGTGAACATTGTGGGTTCTTGTTCAAGCCGCTTTATTATATACAAACACATCATAAACAAAGCTAAGTAACTTTAACTTATATACAAACTAGCTATAATGTACATAGATGTTAACAATCTAACTGCACCTTCAAAATAGCACTAAAGATAACACATGCTTGGAATTTATATGCACACAGAGACTAAGAAATGCTTCTTAAAGGTATAGCTCACCTGTTATTCTACATAATTATTTACAAAATTCCAGCTAGATGTGCTGGCAGTACCTCATTTTGTCACACTTCTCCACACCCTTCGAAGACTCAAGCTAGTTTTTCAAGTACCCCTTGAGAAACATTGCTTGAGAAGGATGAGCCTATCTGAGAATACATTACCCCCATACCCTGACTTGACAGCCCATCTGCATTGGCATTGCTAACCCAACTGTGGTGCTGCATGGTCGTATCATATATCTGCAACCCTATGCTCCACATTAGTAGCTTGGCGTTTTGCTGGCTGGCTCAATGTAGCTATATTAAGGGATTGTGTTTTGTAACTACAGTGAATTTCCTTCCATACAGATAAGGCTGATGTTTCTGCAGTGCCCACACTATGGCTAGACATTCCTTTTCTACAGATGCATAACATTCCTCCCTGGGTTGGAGCCTATGGCTGAGATATACCACTGGGTGCTCTTCTCCTTCTGAAAAAACTTGGCAGAATAGAGCCCCCACCCTATGGTTTGAAGCATTCACCTGCACAACAAATTCTTTGCTGTAATCTGGACCGGCTAACACAGGAGGTCTTTCCTAAGCTCCTTTAAACTTCTGGAATGCCTGCTCACATGCTGGGTTCCACACTACTCTATCTGGCCTGTTTTTCTTTGTCAGGTTTGTGAGGGCAGCAGCCTATGGTACTATAATTGGGAACAAACTATGTATAGTACGCCACTCTATCTAAGAATTCTCTCACCTGCCTTTTGGTAACATGGATAGGCCATGCTTGAATGGCTTCCACTTTGGCAGGTTTTGGCCTGATCCTACCACTCCCCACTCTATGTCCCAGGTAAGAGACCTCTGCCATACCCACCTTCCACTTACTGGGCTGAATGGTCAACCCTGCCCTCTGTAGTCTGGTCAGCACCTCCCTGACATGCTGAAAGTGATCTTGCCAGTAGTGGATATAGATGGCAATATCATCCAAGTAAGCAAGGGCAAAATCTCCTCCTCCTGCTAGGATACAGTCTACCAACCTCTGGAAAGTCACTGGGCATTTTTCATCCCAAAGGGCATCTTCGTGAACTCTTACAAGCTTAAAGGGGTCATAAAGGCTGACCTCTCTCTAGTGTTGGGAGTCAAGGGCACCTGCCAGTAGCCCTTGGTAAGATCAGTAGTGGTAAGATACTTAGCCCTACCAAGTGCTCTAGGGCTTCATCTGTCCTAGGCATGAGATAAGCATCTGACTCTGTGTGACTATTTAGTTTCCTGTAGACCACAGAGAACCTGGTGCTGCCATTCTTCTTTGGTACCAGCACCACTGGGGAGGCCTAGAGACTGCTGGACTCCTTAATTACTCTCAGTTCCAACATTTCCTGTATCTCCTCCTTCAGAGGGTCTGTTTGATTATCTCAGGCACCCTATAAGGGCCCTGCTTAATAGGCCTTTGGGGTTCCGTACCCATATTGTGCTGCACCAGGTGGGTACATCATGGTTTTCCAGTGAATATGCCCCCAAACTTCTGTAACACTGCTTGGATTTCTCAAACCTGGGTAGGAGATAGCTGCTGGGACATTGCTACCCCTTCCACTGAGATGTCAGTCCAAACCTCACCGAGGAGATCAGTCACCAAATGCCCCTCAGACTCCTCATGCCATCCACTGCAAATACTCAGCACAAAGGCCTCTCTATCATGGTAAGGTTTCATCATGTGAACATGGTACAGTTTGTGACCCTGCCTCCTGTCTAGCAGTTCTACCATGTAGTTAATATCACTGACCTTCCCTGCCACTTTGAAGGGTCCCTCCCAAGCTGCCTGCAGCACATTGTGTCTGATAGGAATAAGAACTATAACCTGGTGCCCCACAGCATACTCTGTGGCTTGAGCATTCCTGTCATACCAGACAGTTTTCTGCTGTTGAGCTCCTTTCAGGTTCTCCTAGGTGAAGCCCATGAGTTCCCTGAGCCTTTTCCTGAGGACTAGGACATATGCCACAACAGATACCTTGTGGGATTCACACTCACCCTCCCACTCATCGTGAATCAAATCCAGAGGTCACCTCACCCTATGCCCATACGCAACTCAAAAGGTGAGAAATCTGTGGATTCCTGGGGCACCTATCTGTAAGCAAACAACAGATGGGCAAATATTTGTACCACTCCCTCTTAAACTAGTCTGCAAATGCCCATAGCATGGCCTTTAGTGTAGAGTTTAACCTCTGCACCAGACCATTAGTCTGGGGGGTGGTAGGGGTGATCTTTAGGTGCTTCTTCCCACATTGCTTTCACAGACAAGCCAGCAGGCCTGACATGAAATTAGCACCTCTGTCAGTCAGTATTTCTGTTGGGAAACCTACCCTGCTGAAAATCTCTAATGAATCATTTGCCACCTTTTCTGTCTCAGTGGAGGATAGGGCCACTACCTCATGGTATCTGGTAGCATAATCTACTACAACTAGGCTATACTTCTTCCCTGTGGAACTTGGGGTATGCAGAGGACCCACAATATCCATAGCTACTCTTTGAAATGGCTCCTCAATCACAGACAAAGGCATCAAAGGAGCTTTGACCTTGTCTCTTGCCTTTCCTACTTTTTGGCACTGCTCACAGGTCCTGCAGTACCCTGTTACATCCCTGGCAATCAAAGGCCAATAAACATTCTGCATAATATGTCTCTTGGCACACTTTATGCCCATATGACCTGCAAAGGGAATGCCATGGGCTATGGCAAGAAGTGCCAGGTGGCAGACTCTGAGCACTACCAACTGCTGTATTCTCTTACCCTCTAACCCTCCCTCAGGGGTCCACTCTCTATACAGTAACCCTTTGTCCTAGTATACAGATTCCCCTTCCCCTTGAGAATCAGGTGCCTCACTAGATAACTGCCTCAGGCCTTGTAATATAGGGTCCGAGAGCTGAGCCTGTCTCAACTCTCTCTTTGTCACTATTCCCAGCTCCCCTTTCACAGGAAGTCTAGTATCCTCTGACAGCAGTGCCTCACTGTCAGCCTGGGCAATACTACTCATCACTGCCCTTGCAGTTTCTCTGTCCAAGGAAACATCAGGACCCACAAGCAGCTGTAGCATACCTTTAGTCTCACTGCTACAGGGTAGCTTCCAATCTGAAGTAGCCATCTCAGCAGTCCTGGCTTCAAGTGTGTGGTCTGTCTGGGTCCCCCCAAAGGCTACCAGACCCACATGCCTGTCTCCAAGCCTGACTGTGTGACTGCATGCATTCAAGGTACTGTATTATCAAAATAATACCTTATCAAGACATCTGCAGGTATATCCTCAAACACCCCTACTTGCTTGCTTCCTTTTCCACCCTCTCAGTCAAGGTGAACTTTAGCCAAAGGTATTTTGAATGTGATCCCTCCTAAATCTCTGACTGGAGTAGACTGCCCAAGCAAGTAGGGCTACTCTTTAACCATTGCATGCTTAACAATGGATAGGTCAGAAGGTCAGAGGCTGTGTCTGTCTTAGCAGTGGCCTGCTTTCCATATACTAAGATGGGATATAACCTCTTATGATAGTTTGGCATCCTTGTTGTCTCCAGACAACTTACCACATGCATTCTGTTATTCCAACTTGATGGATTCCATACCTTTTGTTCCCCACCTTATCTCCATGGACATCTATATGCTACATGGCCCCACTGGTTGCATTTAAAACATTTAACCCTTGATCCTGGCCATATACTTGAACTAGTGGCTTCCCCTGTTACTGGCGGACTCTGTTAGGTTGGTTTAGGCTGCCCACCATGGGGTTCCTTATACCCATCTACAGTACTGGGTGTCCCTTTCCTGTGCAGTGATGCCCTGCTTGCTAGATGTAGGTCTCCTTTTTTCCCAGCTCATTTGCAGTGTTGCATTCTTTATCTGCCAACCAGATTCTCATGTCCTCAGGTAAAGTGCTAAGACCTTGTTTCCCCACCAAAAGGTCTGCCAGCTTTTCAGAAGTGGTGGCCTGACATCCACTCACCCACCAATGAAAATAAGTGCTTAACTCAGCAATATAATCACACACAGTTTCATGTGCCTTGTGTCTATGCTCATGAAACTTTTTTCAGTAAGCTACAGGTATTAACCAAATCATTCCAATAAACAATTTTAACTGCATTATAATTTAAGCAATCATATCAGACAATTTAGAAACAGCAGTTACAACTTTACCATAGAGTAAGGGGGTCAGAAACTGTACCCAGAGCCCTTGGTCAACATTATACTGTTTATATATCCTTTCAAACATATAAATAAAACTATCAAAATTATTATCCTCTGTAAATTGTGGAAGACATTTACTGACCTTTATTGCTTCTGGGGTTCAGTTACTCCCTTCCCCCTTACCTCCATGACCTTAGTGAAGAGTCAGCATCTCCTTTTCATGTTGCCTCTGCCTCTCATTTTCTTCAGCTTCCAGATTTCTCAGTCTCTCTTTTTCTTTACCCTCCAAATGCCGCAGTCTCTCTGCTGATTCTAGTTCCAAACATTTGGCCTCCAGTTCAAGTCTCTTTAACCCCAGATGGATTTTTAAGTCCTCTGTGGCAAAATTGAACTGTTTATTTTCTGAATTTTATATCCCCAAGACCAGTCTGGTTGTCTTCCTGGTTGCTGGTATGTGATGCAGCTGTGACTAAGGCTGCAATCATTTCCCCTTTAGTCAGGTTGACATGCACCAGTCCTTTGGCATGACACATCTCAGCCAACTGTTTCTTTGTCAGCTTACCATATTCCTCTGCTGACATCCTTGTCTGTTCACCCTGACTAACTAAGCTAACAAAACAAACAAATAAATAAATAAATAAATAAATTAATAAAACTATTGTGATATGAAACTCTGAATGTCTACCATTTGCCTGCTTGAGAGTACAAGTACCTTCTTTAGTGGCCTCTGTTTACAGACTACAGGAGTTCAATATCCACGCCACTGAATCCCGATATGTGATGTGGTGATCCTACCACTGCCAGGTAATAAATATGTGATGACCTACCACTGGACCAGTAATCAAGGAGCCTCAGTGCTCACCACTGGCACATATGTGGGACATTCTCTGGAAGGATAACATGTACACACATAGTATTTCCAGATGCAGCTCACTGCATCAAGTGCAATTTCACTTAAGAGGAGACAGAGACCACAGTCAGTCCGGGGTTGGTTTTTGCCTCTTTCTCCAGATCCCCAATAGGACTCCCTACTTGCACAGCTATAGAGTTGAGTCCTTAGCCAGGGTTCCAAGCCAAGTCCTCCAACACTCTCTCTGTCCAGCCAGTGCTTTGTGTCTCTGCCCAAGTAGCTGACACATGCACTCCTCTTGGAGATTTGTTTTACACACACACACACACACACACACACACACACACACACACACACACACACACACACACACACACACACACACACACACACACACACACACACACACACACACACACACACATGCACACACACCTGAGAAAGACTGCCACAGGTTTACTAGCTATGCTCCCTTCTGCCCAAACTAAAAGTTAATTACCACTGTCAATGGAACCCCTCTCCAGCTACTTTAAGGCCCTTAAAAATGGTGTCCAATTTTAATGTGTATTATTAATATTAATAGAAAAGGTAGTTTGACCAAGAGCAAGGCTATAAGGAGTGACCTACACAGTGTCACCAAATAAATATGCAAGTACTCTCAGAACTTAAATATCTCTACAAAGATCAACCACAACGAAAGGTTTAAATATATTTAATAATAAATAATAAAAGAAAATACTAACCACAGGAAAATTTTAAAATAACACTGCAGGACAGGCTCAGAATGATAAAGAAAAACAATATGTAAACTAAGCTTCACTATATTCCTGACAATATCTAAGAGAGTTACTATACTCTAATAACATATGTAATAGAGCAAGGCAAATGATGTGGTGACTGGTCCTTCTTGCTGTTGTCAGGCCCAAGACATAATACATAATGCTCTGTCTCACTAATAGACTTCTCAAAATAATATCTAAAATATTACTCCTGGGATAACTTGCAGAATGATAGCAATTCTGCTCATCTGACTTCTAGTTCCCATGCAAAACCTCCATTGCTGGAAGCTGGCAGGACTTAGTAACTACCTGTAAAAATACACACACAAGGGCTTTTGTTCAGATCTTTGTCAGGTGCTGAAAGTCATAAAACAATTGCATAACTCTATGCTTCCAGAGTAGTGATTAGTTCACCCCAAAGACAATACAGAAATCTTCTTAGAAAAGGCTTTGTGTTTCTGGCTACCTTGAAACCTGTGAGATAGCATCTTTATAGCCTAGCCTATAAAGTGATTTAATTTCAGATATTTTCTAAAGTTTGCTGGACTGAGGTTAAACCTCTAGTTTCCTCTGTTAAAAATATACATCTAAACAGTTACAGTAGCACATATACATTTCTGTTCTCTCCAGTAAAGCACACTGTGCATACATTTCAAACACAAGCACTTTACAAATACCTTTTCAACATAAATGTCTGTGCAAATCAATTTGATATACACATGACATATAGCTATAATACATTTGTAACACCAGCATCTTGTATGACAAACAGTTCTAATACATTTGTAACACAAGCATCTTGTATAACTCAGTTTGATATTCACATGTGACATATAATTATTTACAAAATTCCAGCTAGCTTTGTTGGCAGTACCTCCTTTTATCACATAGGCATGTATGACTGTTAAAATATTTCTACTTTATGGGAATGTATTGCTGACTGTAGTATACATAGTTGCAGTCGTCTGAGTATACACCCCCCCACATGGGTCTATATTATATAAATGAAACATTAAAATGTTGACTTACCTTTGATTGACCCCTATTTCTTGAAACTGCACAACATCGAACCTTCAAATCATCGATTTTTTCCAAGGGAAAGAAATCAGTAGCCCAAATATACATGTCCCATTACAACAAATACTATTAAAGTTGGAGGGTTGTCCCCCACCCCCCCAATGTAGGGGGCTGCGCTCCCACCCCCCAACTAAATATACTAACTTTGAGATCGCACTACAGTCAGGAAAAGGGCAGATTTAAAAGAACTTCCAACTGATTTCTTTCCCTTGGAAAGAAATTGATGATTTGGCCATTCGATGTTGTGCAGCTTCGAGGAATAGGAGTCGATCCAAGATGAGTTGACATTTTAATGCTTCATTTTTATAATATAGACCCACACACACCAATTGATTACAGTGAGATTAGAACCTCCACCTAGATAACTCAGTATTTAATGCAAGTACCACTGCACAAGTCTGTCTTTTTCACTGCTGGTGGACAATTTATAGTGGATGACATCATCATTGCAGGTTTGATAGAAGATGCTGCGAGGCCTGAATGAAATAGGTAGTCATGTGTGACTATCAAGATATTAAAGTTCTGCATGATGATAGCAGCATACAGACTGATGTTACTCTGACAATGCACACACACAAACACATACACAGAGACACACACATATAATGTGGCTGCTGTGCTACTCTATCACATGTAATTATTTTGTTTCTGTCTACAAAACACAGTATGTCATGATTGCAACACCACTAAAGTATGTATTTACTTGTCAGAGATGTGTTTATAGATGACCCGAGGATGGATGCCAAAAAAAAAAAATAAAAACCAAATAGAAAGACCAAGTAGAACCAATTTAATAGCACAGAAATAAATACTAGAATTCAATACAAAACAGGCATCCTTTTTTACTTCTTCAGAAGTATGCCTGTCAAAACTTTTTTGTTATTTATTTCAGTATCAAATAAATTTATTGAAATTAATTATGCTTGCTGGTCTATTTGGTGTTTATAGATGACACCATCATCACTATAGGATCTGATTGACATATCCTGTTATAAGGGTGGTGTGCAAAGTGTGGATGCAGTGGATGTAGTGTTTCTTGTGTTTCCAATGTGCAGGTATACTTTAAGAGAGAGATTTACAAGTTATATGCAAACAGCTGTCAAGGAATGCATGCAACAGAAATGAGACATTTTTTGCCTGTATGTTGTGTACATTGCACACATAAATTGCCACAGACAGACATACACAGTTTTTGTGATGATATTTGAGTATTCATATTTGTGCATAATTGCTGTCCCCATTACTACAAGTATTAGACAATCTGAATGCTTATTGTCAGTTTAAAGATGTACATGGTATATAATAAAGCATTTTTGGTATTTATTTCTATAGTTTAGTTGATATTTAGGAACAAGTACTGAGATACCACGTTTCATGTGCATGGGTGAGGGTAACACATGACTATGTGTTCAGTTATTAAAAAGTGCATTCTCTTTTAGTTGTGTTTTTACATGTTCTCTAATATGATGAAGACTAACTGGGCAGTAAACATAAGTAATATATGCTAATAAGCACTTTCCATAGTGCTCCATGGAGCAGCTGGTTTGCGTGATTGATGGCAAAGTGTTTGCGTATGCAAGATACACATTTAAGGACTTCTACTTAAACTTGAGAAGTACTTATGTATACTGGCTATGGTAGACACAGCTAAGAGATACTATGGTGTTCATAACTAGTTCATATCAGAAATGTGTCATAAATTGTATAACCTTAAAAAAGTATTTATACTGCTTTCTCTGTTTGCACATAGTTAAACGATGAGCAAATGGGGGCCTCTGCTTTACTGATAAAACTGTGAGATTTCTATTGGTTTGCTTTCTTATGTACAAACACATTAAGTGGAGAGGTGTGGCAGTCAGCAGTTTGGATGATACTGAGTATAGCAAACACACCCGCTGCCTAGTTCACTCTGTGGAAGCAGGTGTAAGAGCACTGAGTTTTTATTTTGTGCCCAGATAATACAGAATTAAAATCCAGCTCTATTTAGTAATTTTAAATATGCATTCATGATGTAATTAAATCATTTCATGTGATAACTATTTGAAATGTGAGAGGGAATGACTACAGTGAAGTAATTATATAAACAAACAGTACTCAAATGATGTCAACATTGATATAGTTGTCAGACTAAAATAGTTTTTTAAATGAAATTTTTAAAAATTGTGCCTTTATTCTGCTTTAACTTTGTGTTTCCTTAGCACAGCAGGTTTAAGCAGTATTGTGAGGAGGTAACCACACCATGCCATAGGATGAGAAAGGCTATTCACAGTTACTTCACACTCGTGTTCAGTGTGAAACACAGTGCAAACAGAGGGACAAAAAGTGAATGGCTTTATTGGGATTTCTTATTTATGTGTGTGGTGTGTGATTCTATTTTTTGACCAGATTAAAGGTATTAAAATGGAGTAGATAGGAAGGCAGTGAAATGAGGGGTAAGCAGGAGGAAGAATAAAGGGAAAGCAGTATAGGGATGTGCAAGAGGGAGGTAGAAAAAAACTATAGCTATCCACTTCTTCAACAGTATAAAATGAATATATACAGAATATTGGCTGAATTTGAATTGTCTCATAAACAAAGAAGGTCGATAACAGCACAATCATGTTGTATAGCCAATTGGACCAAATTAAGTATGTCAAGAAGACACATGTGTGAAATTTAGATCTATGTATGGGACAATATTTTTTTTTGGGGGGAAGGTGACCATTTATGAATTTTTATTTTAGTAAGATAGGAATGTTTGATAAGGGATGCAGGTATTTCTGGGTCAGGTAAGTAGGGAGGGGGTGAGGAAGCAGATGCAGACAAACAGGGCAAATAAGACAAGAGACAGAGATGGTGGGGACGCAACAGGTTGGGGGACACTATGATTGGGGATAGGGAGGGGACATCAGATGCCTATGGCCATCAATCATGGGCACAATAAGAATCTGATCCTCACCCTAAGAACTTTCATCACTGCCCCCCTACTCAGCTTGCTGTTGGAGTGCTTGATGTTTTTCTTTGCCCAGAATCCCAGTGATCATCTTTTCCATCTGGTGAGCTGTGCATGAGTGGTGCTTTCCATGACCTCATGAACCACACCTGGCATCTCCTCGTAGATTACAAAATTTCCACCTCTGCCAATACTCACATAGGGTACCACTGCACCAGCTGCTGGAGTAATGCTACCTGATGTGGATGGCCAGGTAGTACAGGAGCAGCAGAGTCAGCACTGCCAGGTTGGGTCCCAGATGTGATGGGCATCAGTGTAGGAACCGTTGGAGCGCAGCCAGTCTGAGCCATAGTGGTTGGCCTGCCTCCCTGTGCTGTAAATCAAAACATTGTGACCACACATTTAAAAGTAAAAAAAGAGAGATAAGGGTTGAGGTAAGAGAAAAAAAGAGACAATTAGTACCATCATATGTGACATACAATAAATTAGTACAATATAAACAATTTATTTTTAATTTTACATTTAAGTGTACTTTTTAACAACCAGAAACTAAAACTGATGCCAGCTCTAAGTAATCCTTACAATATGCATATATTGCACATATGCTTGATCAAATAATACAAATGAAACAGCATTGCATATATGTCAATTTGTTGATCTTTTTATGTAATCTTTTTAAGTAATTTTATGATATATCTGTTACCTGTGGGATTTGAACCCACAACATCTGAGTGCAGTATTACAACTGACTCCTACATTTGGCTTGTGCTACAGACTGAAGCATGCATGCTTGATTTTACAGTTAAGATATGCATGCTTAATTTGCTACTACTGCATGGAAGAGCAATACTTTAGATAAAGTATACTTATGTTGTGCTGCATACATACCCCTTGCTTCCCCAAGTTTTTCTAATTGATCAGCATGGGCTTCCCTGTATGCTGCAATCTATTGGTCATCTGTAGAACAAAAAGGAGAAAAAAGAGAAAAGCATTATGCATACCAATCTTGCCTATATCCAGCTTTATATCTAATTTAAATTATCTTTATCTGTATACTTACACAACTGTGGGATGCCAGCAGTCCTAAACTCATCCAGCCGTTGGCTGAGTGTATCCTGCTTGTGCCTTTTGAAGTCATTAAAGTGGTGCCTGTACTTGATCTCCGGTCCATAGAATGCCATTCATTCTGGAGACAGCCTTGGCCAGAGTATTCCAAGCCTCAAATATGTACTGAGATGCAGTATATAGTCCCACTGCATCAGCCTTCAGCTGTGGCACTTTACAGGAGGTCTAATAAAGAATCTGGACTCCTCCACACTCCAACTTTGAGGCCTAAATTGACCACCCTCCCTTCTAGTTTTAGACATTTCTGGTCATGTAAAACAGCTACAATTAAGAGTGTTTTCCTTTCAATTCATGTTATCATTTTTAATACTAGTGCGCAAACCCAAACAACCATGTACACCTAGTTTGCACAATGTTAAGTGAATAGCAACTGTGCCAAACAGAGAGGAAAACAGTTTTTGAAATAAGAAGGTTAATTCAACAGTTGGCATTAGTTTATGTGTTGGCTGCTGCTGTAACTGTTATTTGATTTAACTTTGTATACATGAATTGGGGACATGTATTTTATGACCTTGCACATTTGTGTGGCTTTAAACACTGATAAAATTAATTTGTACAGTGTGGGATTCAAATCTTTGCAAAATAGACAAAACAAACTGTTCCACATAGGTGAGTTTTCACCCCTGCCACAGAATAAGTGCTTGTCAGATGTGCTTATTAATTATGTATAAATACACATGACAGAGTGAGGGATTAGCCATGTATGATACATGATCACTGTCCCTTCACATCTAGACCACCATCTTTTTGTACTATTACCATCAGCCAGGCATTATAAATTAATATGCACCAAAACAAGCAAATATAAGATCAGTTGTTTTCCACAGGCCATCAAGTTCATAAACAGTTAACTTAGCTTATTAAGCTGGGGTATTCTTTTTATCAAGCCTCAGAGAATTTTTCAGTATTGTTTGCATATTGTTAATACTTTCAGAGTTTATTTCAGTATTTCTTATACTGAGTTGCAATTTGCATCTTGTATGTATATGTTTATGTATATTTACATTTTTTTGTCTTGTTCTTAATAGTTGCATGTATGTCATTTATGCAATTCATACTTGGACAGTCACTGAAACTGGAGTCAAATTCCTTGTATGTGTGCATACTTGGCCAATAAATGAGCTTCTGATTCCGATTCTGATGTGTATGACTTGACAGGGTCCTGGTTTATACCGTCATGTGTTTATGAGTATCAGTTAAGTCTGAAGTTCATCAAAGGCCAGAAAACTGAATTATAATTACAGAAACATAATTGTCAGTAGACCCTCAGTCATACATTATATTCATATGAGCTCCAGTGCTCTACATTACTTATTGTTATTTATAATTATGTTTACATTGGTGGACAAGCATTAATAAAATTGGGAGTGTACTACATTAGAACTCTGGCTCACCTGTATTGTGAGCATTGACTTATACCAGTTGCCACAGGTTGAGAGTGCTCAATACAAATGAGACCTTGTTTGTCAGATGTGCTCATTAGTTATATATATGCACTAAAGAGTTCAAAGTTTAACCATGTATGTGTGTGGCATGAGCATTCAGAAAATAAATATGTAATTGTAGAACCATAATTGCACTGATACCCACAGTTGCACATTTAATATATATGATATCCTGTGTATGCTCAATGCACATGCTATAGATAGTTATTTCTATGTGTAAGTAGTTTTCTATGGTTAATTTTTATGTAAAGTAAAGCTGAACATTAGTAAGAAAAGTTTTGCCTTAGTTGAAGTAGAACTCAAGCTCACCTGTACTATAACACTTAACTTACAACTGCAGCCATAGGAACAACTAAGCAGCAGTTGTATATTTTCACATTCATTATTCTGTATGTGTGCTGACCACTGTGCAACACCGCTTAGTATGTTTGCTCTGTGGCAAACTATGCATAATACAACATATCCACTGTCTGATTCCTGTCTGCAGGTGTTCTGGACCTGCAGGTGTTACGGGGGCTTGCTGACCATCACGGAATGTCACTTAGTGGGTTTGGTTGATGGCAATCAAAAGATGCAATGATGTATCTGTTTTGAAATTGACTACTGTCTACGTCCTGCTTGCAAGTGTTCTGGACCTGCAGGTGTTGCTGACTGTCTTGCAATGCTGCTTAGTGAGACTGTGCAATGGTCAGAAACACAGGTAACAATGTATCCTTTATGAAACTGAGAATGCCTGCTTCTTATGTAGGACATTAGAGCATGTTTGTGTGAAGGTAAGTGATGTGCAATTGAGACAGGCAATGCTCATCTTATATTATCCTTCTAAGAAGTGCTTATTAGGTTTCATCTTTAAAAGATAAACATAGGACTTGAACCATGATCTACAGACAGTATATACTGTGTGGTTCTTTGTGTTTCTCAGTTCTGCTACACACACACACACACACACACACACACACACACACACACACACACACACACACACACACACACACTTGATTCATAGGTGTAATGTATGCAGTCTTTATCAAAGAAGTTTGTTACATGAAATTTATTTGATTTATCCAGATTGTCATGTTTGCACTAAGCCATACACCAGTCAAATATAAACAACATTACAAAATGCATTTTAGCAACAATACAGATTTTTATACAAAACACAATTACCCCTATTTGCCACAGAAATAGCTTTGCAGCAAGAATGCAAATTGTTGTCCATACAAGCAAGTCCCATTTCATCCACAGTATTAACAAGACATATAACACTTGTGGTGGTACGGTAGCGTTATTACCTCACAGCAAGAGGTTCTCCCGTTCGATTCTCGGCTTGGCTTGGGAGTGCTTTCTGTGTGGAGTCTGCATGTCCTCCCCGCGGTTGGGTGGCATTCGAAAGACATGCGTGTGTAAATGGGCGTTCCTTCGTTGAATGTTGGGAGTCGAGCTGGCACCTCAGCGTTTCATAAAATTCTACTGCCAATCATTAGCGGACTGGAGTTCCGCTGTGGTGACCCCTTACCGGGAAAAAGCTAAAAGACAAACAACAACATACTCTCAGGTGTTTGTATATGTCTTCATTACATATTCAGAGCAATGACTGATCACACAATCATTTATGAGTATTGTTTGCAGCAATGCAATTCTGTCTTCTCTTTGTATTGTGTTCATTCTTTGCTTATCTGGGCTGTAATCACAGACATACAGTCAGTTTGTAGGGGTTTTATAGCATTGTCCTTAAAATGTATGAGAATATTATATGACAATAATATACAGTTTTCAACAAAGGGAAGGGAGTTTGGCTATTAGCGAATATAAACTGAAGAATGTGTACCACTCACTTCCATTTAAAACCTTGATACAATTACTTCTACATTTTGTAAGTATAACCTGGGTGACACATCCACTGCAGGTAAGGGACTCTAAATTGCTGTTGATTTCCTTTTCCCTACCAGTAATTATTCACAGATGCAATTCATTAGCAGCTAACACTGAAGGAGTGCATGCGCTATGTTTACACCTGCTACACTGGGCCAAATGTTTGGGATTCAGCAATTCTAATGAGTTCACACCTCATTTGCATCTTCATCATGCTCACAGCCCTGTATCTACAGTATAAAAAGGTAACTGTATAACTAGGGAACATGAAGGTGAGTAGAGTTGTGTATGTGGACAACACAGAAGAAGAATGCTATTAATTTCAATTTATTAACACATAAGACATCTAATCTTAATAAGGTATAATTGAATTTTTCAGTTACATACTAGATTTGCTCACATGTTGCTAGAAAAAAAAAAAAATATATATATATATATATATATATATATATATATATATACACACACACACACACACACACACACACACACACACACACACATATATATATATATATATATATATATATATATATATATATATATATATATTAGCAAATGCAACTTTTATCTGTATGCACTTCTTAGAAGTTTACTGATGGCATAGGCATTTTTGTTAGGGCATTTTACCTTTTCAGATACACAGCCTTAATAACTTTTATGACAAGTGTTATATTCTTACAATTGTTTATCTTACACCCTTCTATGTTATCTCAGGGAAATGTTCAATGTCCTATATTGTCAATGGCACATAGGTATTAGCCTTCTAAGATGGCCCATAGGCACCTTTAGGAGAGTGCTGGGCACAGGTAGAGGTGACTGGAAATCATATAAAAATGACTTTTTTGTTGTAAATGTGTAGACATTTGGTAATACTTTTTTGAAAACACTTATAACAGTTGACTAAAGCGTGATTCCTTGCTTGGTACAAACTGTCATTTACCTGTTGTTTCTGGGGTGGGGGAGCCAAGTTTCATTTGTGTGTTGCCACAACTGAGAACTTTTTTTTAAAGAGGTTTCCTTTTGTTATTCCATATTCTGGATCAAACTATGGTTTCTGTATGACTGTGATATGTTACAGCCACATAACCTTTTATATTTAAAACCTGAAGTTTTGTGTTTCTCACTGGATAATACTGATAAAATAATACTATGTGTATATGTAAGCATGACTTTTATTTATGTGATATTTATATGTAGCATCCTTCTTTTTTGTTTTATGTCATGTAGGATTATGGCACCCAACTGTCCCAATCCCCACAAAGTCCCTTTCAGTGACTCCAAAAATTATGTAATTGTCCACGCATTTAGGCAACAGGGTGCCTTTCTGCTTGAGAGAGGATGTGGGGATATGTCTGGTGGAATGCAAATTTGGAACCAGATAGTGAATGACATCAATGCCGTAGGGTAGTGCAGCAAGTGTTATGATCAGGTGCATCATACGGCCACTGATATGATTTCATCAGCCCGGAAAAGAGCAGCTGCAGCGGCCTGGGATAGCTGGTTATGGAGGGGGCTGCTACAGAACTACCACTGACACCAAATGAAGAGTTCCCATCCACTGTCAGATATCCAGAGAGCTCAGTGAAAAGTGCACAAGAGCATGTGATTGATGTTGCTGCTGATGTTTCAGAGAGGACAAGTATGTCCCAGTATGACAGGATGAGGTTTCATGTAATCTTATATATGTTTATATTTGAGGGAGGGCTATTGATAAATTGATACAATTAAAAACACATTCTGGTTCATTACACATGGATTTTGGGTGGATGTGTCAGCCAGTTTTCAGGTTAAAAGTATTGTTAATGGACATATAAAGGCAAAAAATTGGTCCTCCTGTATTATTGGAATTGTGATGATGGTGGCCTTACCTTTTGCTGAACCTTTCCAGAACCATCCTCTCTGTCAAGTGTGGAATCATCTGCACATGGTAAGCAAAACATTTTTGTTTGAGTCCTCATGAGCATTTGACAGAAATATGCATTTATCCGTATATATGAGGTGGGAGTCATAATTGTGTGTGTGTATTGCTCTACTATCTGTGATAGTGGCACCAGTGTTAGTTTGTTAGCATATATTTAATTGTGGTATAGGTATTAATTTCTTTCCTGTGTTTGTCGCTTATTATCACAGGTGATCCTGACAGTGGAGTGTAAAACTCTTACCACCCGATGTCAGAGTATTGGCAGACCCTGATTATGATGGCAGCCAAACAGAGGCATGGTTGGGGAGGTGCAGAGGTTGAATCTGACACTGAGGTTGACATTGAGCCATCTCCTGTATTTCTCTCAGACACAGTCAGTAGGCCTGCACATACCTATTCCAGTGAGACCTCAGATATGGGACAGGTGGAGAGTGAGACACTTGATCAGGGTATTGTGGTTACTGCAGCTTCAGTGACTTTTGAGTCCAGCCATAGCCAAAGTGTGGGTGAGGTGCCGCACAGGAGGGTTGTTAGGGGTGCTTGGAGTAGTCCTGCTATCCATCTTCCACCTGATACTGGTGTGTTTTTCCATGACACTCGACATATGTATAGGGTCATCATGGAGGCACAGGCACATTCCAATAGGGCCTCTGAGGAAATGCTTAGGGTTGTATAAATGGCACAGGCTGACATGTGTGACTAACTCCACTGTGTTGTTAATTCAGTGGATCAGATGAATGATACAGTGGAATGGGTGGTGCCTATGAAGGAATGTCTGCTGGGAGGGGGACGGCATCTACATGGACATAGATCAGACACATAATCTGAAGTTAGCCAATGTGTCCATGAACAGTCATGCTCCAGTAGTGGCACTACTTCCACAGCTCCATCAGTGGTTGAGGTGTCCACACCTAGATATTGTAGGACATGGGTTCATGGTCCTGGGCATACTCATGAGGAGAGGTCGTCTAGCAGATATCAGTCATATTCAGGTAGCAGTAGTGCATCTGACTGTGGGCATGGATGTGCCAGTGCAAATCCTAGCAGAATGAGTTCTCACCATCAGGGAAGGCAATGATGAACTGTCACCTCTAACTTGCATGGCTCATATCTGTCCAAAGTACCAGGATGGACAGCTTGCACAGAGCTTGGTTGTTTTCTTGCAGACACTCACACACATGTTTTACCCTGAGTACCCACACAGACACACACACATAACAGTTACATGGGTCAGTAGTGAGGCTTACATCTCATTCTTTTTCAGTAGTGATTTGATACTTTATCCAAATGTCTGCCTGCCTTTCTTACTCATACACACTCACTACCTTTTGTGTCAGCCTTAGCCTCCTGCTCTCCCCCAAACAATACCCTGTGCAAATGATGATAACTGAGCCATATCCCTTGATTTTCTCTCTTTTGTATTCAGGGGTACATAAGTCTTTTGTCTGATGCTCTTAGATCAACAAAGCTGGACCAAGTCATAAATGAAAGTGTGACAAAGGCCCAGAAATAGGGAAAATTTTGAAATATTTTGGTCTTACAAACTTAGAAAATTGATAGAATAACGTTTTGTATTACCATTACTTTTCTAAGGGATATGAAGTACGAAACTGAAATGTCTGTCATTATTTTCTAACCTCAGTCTTTAATGATTTCCCAGTGAGGCCAAACTCTCTACATTCTTTGAAAATCTGTACATTTGAGAGGTATGAATGTGTGAATCTTTGATGCATAAGGGTAATTATTTGATACAGAACACATGTATTGACATGTCAGTGCTGTCACATATTGATGTCACTGCTTTAAAAATCACCCACCTTATACTTACTTACATTAGCAAGTAACAGTATGCAAGGATAGGCCATTAATTTGTGTTCTTAGACATTTATTTTTCTATTTCAGCTTCAACACTTACCTTGGAAGTCCTTCAGTTGCAAGAGTTTTAATTTGGGGCTGACTCTGTCTGATGCTAGCAGTACACAGCCATTACATGGGTAAGTAAAGGTTGTGAGCAGTGCCTGGCATCAATGTTACTGTATGTATGTGCATAAGATGAAGGTTTTAGCCTCTTATGTGGTGAACGAGTGTGCTATCTGTTGCTTCTTGGCCAGTGTGAGGGCATATCATGCATGCCTATGTCTGCCTAAACCCACAGTGGCTAGTTGTTCCCCCTCTGACTCCTCACCTGCATGTGGCTGTGGTGACCTTGCCAGTGGTGGTGGGAAGTGTGGCCCTTCCCCTTGGTATTCCTGATTATGTTGTTTTATCAGAACAATACTGTAAAGCATGGTACAGGTGGTGAAAATTTTAGCACATGTACAGGGACTGTATAGCAGGGTTCCCCCAGATGTATTTAGGCACGGGAACTGTGACTTCAGCACCCCGAACACACACTCTATGATACATTTTGTTTGAGTGTGTGCCTCATTATAGCATTCTTCAGTTAGTATGTGTGTATTTCTGATGGGTGTCATGAGCCACAGTTCAAGTGCATAACCTGAATTATCTAATAAATGACCCTGTGGGATATCCCCCCAGAAAACATTTAATACAGTTGAGAGTTGTGCAAGATATCTGAGTCATGTCTTAGCATTACACATGACCTGGCAGTTAATGGAGTGGAAGCCCTTTCTGTTTATGTTCACCCTTCCCTGTTCCCTGGGTGGTGTTTTGATTTTGATGTGGGTGTACAGTCTATGACACACAAGACTACAGGGTAGAACTCCTGCATAGTTGTGGCTCTGTCCTCAGGTTTACGAGGAAAATGTATTTTGTCACTGGCATGTTGTATCATAACATTCAATAATTGATGTAGGATCCTGGATGATGATGCCTGTGACACCACCAGCATGTTCTCTGTTGGTCCCTGTAGCTAATATTCTATGTGCTACACATACCTTGGTCTCCACAGGTATTGGTTCCCCTCAATTTACCCTTGCTCTCAGTTGAGGATGACAGAGGTTGCAAAGTTCCTGTAGAGTGTCTCTATCCACCCTGTAGCTCTCTACAATTTCCATGTCATGCAGACCATGAAAAGTTAAACAGGGTCTAAACACCCTTCTCCTTCTTGGCCGAGGTTTATTAGCAGCAGCAGCAGCAGCAGCATAGACTTCAGCCTGTTGCACATACACATGAATAAGAGCAACAGCAGCCCCTAAAATTCTTTCAGTACAGACTAGTTTCCGTCGCTGTATTCCAATAGGTTTTGGAATTTGCAGGCAAGACCTGCACTAAGACAATACAATTGCCTTATAGCTTGTTGAATAGTTCCTCCATCTTGGATTGGTTGATTAGCATACAATTTAGCTGCTTATGCCATAATTAGCATGCCACAATGTTTGCCATGTGTGCGCAGCACTACACGGTGTGTAGAGCCACTTACTGAATACAAAATGGTGTGCAAAGTTGTATGCGTCACATATGCTAATTTATCAAAATGCAGAAGCATAGAAACATGGGTGATTGATGCTGGCATTTTGAAAAATTAACCTATCGAAAAATCGAAACATTAAAAAAAATGAAAAAGGAAAACAAATGCTTTCTTTTTGTGATCCACTAACTAAAACTTTACTATAAATTCAGGCATACTTTGCCTGAATAGTGGTAGTTTTATGGAAAGTTTTATTAAAGTAAGGTGTAGAGTGGCAGACAGTGGTATAAACAGGGGGCTAAAGTTGGAGTTAGCATACATTAGTAAGGATTGTCATGGAGAAGAAACATATTAATGCATGCTAACCAAAACACTGCTCCTGTCCCTAACCACAGTCTTATCTTAGAAAAACCTTTTGTGTAATGCTGCACAAGACTCTCAGACATACACCACATATAGCATTACATAAAACATTTAATCTATCCCCTTCCCTATATCGTACAATAACCCTATCCTGCAAGAACCTGCATGCACATGTGTACCCTTAAAGATGAAACTTACTATAGCCAACTTTACTCACATGTACTCGGTCTTCCTTCTGTCAGCATCTGCAGCACTCAATAATGATAATAATTTTTCAAGTACTTCACTGGGTATATATATATATATATATATATATATATATATATATATATATATATATATATATATATATATATATATATATATATATATATATATATATATATATATATATATATATATATATATATATATATATATATATATATATATATATATATATATATATATATATATATATATATATATATATATATATATAGTATATAGGGTCTGATTTTGAAAATTTCTATTGTTGAATAGAAAAATGCTGGAACAATTCATAGAAACTGGTCCTATCATTAATTGTTGTTTTTTTTTGTGTGAATGATTAGGGCTCAGAAGTGACTGGGAAATTGTAGTGTGATCTTGGAGTTTTCATTTATAAGTAGCAAGGGGTGGAGGGTATGGGGGATTGATCAGTCTGTCTTATCATTCTATCTGTCTATCTATCTTTCACAGTATAATCTTGGAATTATTTTCCATATATGCCCATTGCATTTATATCTATATATTACATTATTCATGTAATTAATGGAAAATATGTCATATGTTCAGAACTTTTTGCAAATGCTCCTCAATAATTCCAGCCATGTGTATTCCATGCTGATAATTTCACTGATCATGCTAAGTAAATCATATCAGCTCATTAGAAGCTTCTAAAAGCCACCTTCTTGCTTCAGTTTCAGGTGTATATCTGCACCAGGACTTCAGAAGTTAAGCTTTCAAAATACTAATGCGTGTACTCATCTCATCTCATCTCATCTCAAGAGTATAAGGAAACTCCTGTTAAGACAAGTTTATTTATACAGAAAACAGGAGCTCTGTTTTTTGACAGCTATATTATTCAATGAAACAGTGAGTTATGCCAAATAAAGGCTTTGAAACACTTTCAGCTCCAGATGTAGCAAATATTGTACAGTAAAATATTTGGTAGCCCTTAATAAAGTGATTTCAGTTTCCTGGTATTCAAGCTGGACATACTAGCTTTGATTTATATACAGTCACGAGATCAATTAATTTACTCCTTTAAAAATAAAATGCAATTTTCATATATTAACTAAATAGCACAACTGGATAGTGAAAGACATTCACTTAAAAACAGCAGGGCTTCAGTAAGTATATAATTGGTGAAATTGCAAGTGTATTATTATGACATGAAAAGGAAGCTGCAAGAGATGTATATTTTTATTTTTAATTGTTAACCACATAAACCCATTAAACAGAAGTGCCTGTGCTCAGAGCCATGACTAGTTGATGACTTGCACAAAGTCGTGCAGAGCCTGGTGGAATAAAAACCATAACTACAGGATGAAACTTGTCAGCAGCTGAAAGGCTTGCTCATATGTTTTAAACTGTTGGATTCAAACAAAATCACCATATCTGTATATAAATAAATTAAAAGCAAATAGACAAATAGTGACTTTATACTGTAGGCAAAAACAAAATGAGACTTTTGAGAGCAAATTCAGTTAGTTCTCATACATTTTAATTGTTAATTAAGTGATGCAAGATGCTGTGACCATAGAAAGCATTTTCAAAGGTGAATAAGAGATTTTTAGGAATAGTTACACAGGAAACATAGCTTTAGGTTCTTTAGAAGCATTCTAAAAGAATACTTTGTCTAACAAATCAAAAGAAGTGTTTAAGCAAGCAATAATGCCCAACAGGGTGTGTGTTAATAGGTTCATAGGTTCATAGGTTCATACTAGGCTATCTGCCCAAGGGCATTTACAAGCCTAGCCCATAGTTTTGTGGCTTACGCCACCCCTTTAGTATGGGGAACTATACCCATTATTTTGCTGTGCCTCTGTTGAGCAGTGACACTGAGGTAATCCCTGGGGTATATCTGCGATCTCCCATCCATTGGTCAAGATTTCTCTTGAACAAGGCCAGCGAGGTGCTCTGCCTCACATATACTGGGATTTTATTCCACAGCATAGGGAGTCTTTGGGTGATGAATCTATCCCTCCAGCATGTCCTATTAATAGCCGTGTCGAGGTTTAAGTCTCCCGCCCTTGTGGCTCTGACGGATCTAGATTTTTGAGGTGAAGCATATTCATCAAATCTGGGTTTGACATGGCCTTGTATGTTAGGCAAAGGTCACCTCTGAGCAAGCGGTAAGTGACTGAATAGAGCTGGAGTTCTTTCAGTCGGGCAGCATAGGACAGATGTTTGAGACCCTTTATCCTTTTGGTGAGGAACTTTTGTGGCCTCTCCAGCTGCTGCAAGTGTCGGGTCAGATACATTCCGAATGGGGCATTGTACTCAATCATTGGTCTGATGAGTGATGAGTATAGGGAGACTATGACCTCCCTTGATCTAGATGAGAATCCCTTCATGATAAGGTGGGCAATGTAGAAGGTCTTCCTAACTACTTTAGCTACATGGGTGTCGAATGACAGACTACTATCAACCTGGGTCCCCAGGTCCCTGATAACTTCTTCTGTGCTCAGTGGATTGCCACCTATTTGGTAGCTAGGAGTAACCTTGTTTTTCCTGAAGGGTATGACTATGCATTTTTTGGCATTTAACTTTAGGCCATGGCTCTGGCACCAGTTATCCGTTTCTGTGAGACCCTTCTGAAGGATATCTGTGTCAGATGTGTTTTCTACTATGGCGCCCAGTTTGCAGTCATCTGCAAACTTTGTCAGCCATAATCCTCCTGTGTTTGCTTGTACCGGAAAAGTAGATGCCAAACAAGAGTGGGCCCAGGACTGAGCCCTGTGGTACACCACTTGTGACAGGCTTTGAGTCTGACATGGCGCCAGCAACTCTGACCCTGTGGGTTCTGTCACTCAGCCAGTTTGCAACCCATCTTGTGATGTATGGGTTAACATTTAAGCTGATGAGTTTTTCAATGATACCCGAGTGGGGTATTGTATCGAAGGCCTTCGCCAGATCGAGGTAGGCTGTATGGACTGCCTTTCCCTCATCAATGGCTTTGGTGACTGTTTCGAAAAAGTCAACCAAGTTTAGAAGGCATGATCTGCCTTTGACAAAGCCAAACTGGGATGGATCCAAAGTCTACAAATTCCCTATGTCTTTATTTATGAGGTCCATTATGATCCTCTCCATGGCTTTGCAGATAAGGCTTGTCAAGCTAATGGGCCGGTAATTTCCAGGGTCGGTGGAGGCACCGCCTTTGTGAAGTGGGACCACAGTTGCAGTGTGCCACTCCCTGGGTACGTATCCAGAGGTAAGACTATGATTAAACAGCTGTCCTAGCTGTGGGTTTAATTCCTCGTTGAGTTCGTGGAGCACACAGCCGGGGACACCATCAGGTCCCATGGATGCTGTGTTTTTTGCTTTGGAGAGAGCAGTTCTCACTTGGGCATTGGAGATGTTTGGGGGGCTGCAATCGCTTGGTATAAATATCTCTCCTTTTGGGGGGGAGGGGAGAAGTTTGCACTGAACCTGTCAGCCAGTATGTTGGCAATGTCTGTAGGATCAGTAATCTTCACATCATTTTGAACTAGTTCTGAGCATATCTGGGAGTTTCCTCCCAGGTTTCTAACATAGCTAAAGAAGGCCTTATGATTGTCTTTTGAGTCTTTAGCTATTTTTCTCTCAAAATTTGCTTTGGATGATTTTATGAGAGCTCTTAGTTTTTTACTTATAGTGATCAAGGGTGTCTTACCTTTTAAGGATTTTGCTCTATCTTGTAGTAGCTTCCTCCTTTTGTTGTAGAGTTTGTTTATGGCTGGGGTCCACCAGACTGGACGCTTGCCTTTGGTACAAAGAGTCTTTGTTTTGCTTGGGATTGCCTTATCCATGCAGTCCTGCAGGTGCTGGTAGAAGGCATTTGTAAGTGATTCAGCGGCTTGAGTACTGTTTTCTGCCGGCTCGGGGCCTTAAAGGAGACCACACTAGTCTTTAGAAGTGTGAAGTCGGCTTTCGAGAAGTTCTTTACTGTGGTCTTTTTATTTCAGGTGGGGTGGGATGAGGACCTCCAGCGAGATTAGTTTGTGATCTGATCTCACCAGTGAGGGTATACTTCGGTGTTGAACATTGTGCTCCCATGTTCGTGATGATGAGATCAAGTATGTTTTCTCCTCTTGTGGGGATGGTGACTAGTTGTTCCATGGCATTTGAGTTTATGAATTCCAGGAACTTTTGGGCTAGGGTGTTTGGGCTTGAGTAGTGTTCCCAGTCTATATTAGGGTAATTGAAGTCACCTAGTATGATGGTGTTTGGTGATACATTTATCCCCTCTAGTGTTTTCAGGAAGGCCATGTGAGGTTCCTGAGTTTGTGAGGGTGGCCTGTAACATGCTACAATTTGCAGAGCAGTCTTGCCTATGGTTAATTGCACCTGGATGGTCTCCAATGCATCGTGCATTGCCACCAGTCTTGAGGTGTGTGTGTCTTTGATGAATATGGATACCCCCCCTCCTTTCTTGGTATTGTCCGGATTTTAATGTGTAATTAATGCCCACCCAGGGGTGTTGTGAGGCCCGACACAACAGGCGGAGGGCATATACACCCCTGGAAAGGCAATAATTACACATTGACACAAACCCTGGAGGGCATTATTGCACTTGGAGAATGGGCTGTCTGTACAAATGTTGTGTTTTATTTACTTACATATTTTACATACTGTTTTATTTTTTAATACATTTTTGATGTAAAATAATTCCTCCTCCTAATGTTTCATACTTGCTGTAGTATATGTTAATGGTGTTGGAGGAAGCATTTTACATTCAAAATATACTAAAAAATAAAACAGCATTTAAAAAATATGTAAGTAAAACACAATAATTTTACAGATAGCCCATTCTCTTAGCCCTGGCAGAGATTATTCTCTCTTCACTGTCTCTCACACATGCTACTAGGGCATCATTGGATCGCTTTCGCACGTCACTCACTCACTCACACACACACACACACACACACACACACACACACACACACACACACACACACACACTTCTATTTCGCTCGATTGATCACTCTCTTTCTCTCTGTTACTCTCATGACACATACACTCTCATACATGTTTTATATTAATTTGTTTTTCTTTTTTTATTTTATACTTGCTAAACAGCAAAAGCTCTGCTTATCGAATGTAAAATAATGGCTTGCTCATTCTCACTTTCACTGACATGCATGCACACACACACACACACGCACACACACACAACTTTTTTTGTTTACATTTTACACTCGCTAAACAGCAAAAGCACTGCTTAGCAAGCGTAAAGTAATGGCGGCCATTTCATTTTCTGAGTTGGAGCTCCACAGCAGCTTAATATGGTGCTGTGAAGTGGCAGACTCATTTTCCGGAGGGCATTACGTGCACATTAATACCCTGCTGGAGAACGCTCGTTCTCCAATCAGGGTACTGATGTACAGTAAGCCCCATTCTCTAATAATCATGCATTCATTCATGATGATAAAACCTGAATTGTTCACATGTCAGTGAGCCAGACTATCGTCATGAATTTGTTGAAAACAATTAACTCTAAACATTGAGGAAAAGAGCACCATAATACTTGGGTAGATTGTTGACTGATTTAATTTGTTTTGAAATAGTGCCCTTTCAGAATTGACTGCAGTGGGGTACATTAATAGGGAGTGCAGAAAAAGCTGACTTTTAGAACAGATAATAGAAAATGCAGCCAAGAAAACAGAAAGTGACGGTTTTCTTAGGATAAGAATCTAAGCATGTCTTTTGGAGTACGTGTATATTCTCAGGAAAATAATTAACTGACCAGTCCTATAAAGTGACCCATTTTTTTAGGACCACACAATCACACCATAAGAGAACAGTTTGCTTCTCCTGTTTCTTCATATATCATATTCCAATAAGTTTGTAACTAGAGAAAAAATATTAAATGACAAGTGCCTGTCCCCAACAATGCACATTCACAAGGAAGCAAAACTAACATTTAAGATTGATATAAAAGAGT
The DNA here is from genome assembly GCF_019279795.1 of Protopterus annectens. NCBI lineage: Eukaryota > Metazoa > Chordata > Ceratodontiformes > Protopteridae > Protopterus > Protopterus annectens. The sequence goes on along the minus strand of NC_056725.1, from coordinate 1,090,043,780 downwards.
TTCTTGTCTGGTGAAGAAATGTTGAAATCAGGTGACTGGTCCTGACATTAAAAATCTGAATATTAGAAGCATGTTGTCTGATAGAGAATGCTGTCTGATGTTGATTCACATAATTATTGTCCTGAATGTTTTAGAGAACAGCACTAAAGTGGTAGTTACATGGCACCTTCTCAGCCTTGATAACATCTAAGTTACACATATAACCTATTGAAAGCATTCCAGTCTGATGATTAAAATGAGTTTACATGCAAAGGACAGCATTTATTGATATCTGTGGGATCATTTTTGTACATATCCATTTGACACCCATAGCTCCTTATTTTGTCATTACATTTTTTAGGGCTGACTTCCTTAACCAAATGACTTATTAATTCATACTAGGCAGCATATAAAATAACAAGGTATAAGAAGCAAAATTGTTACTAGTCTAGGATCTACTGCAGTGAAGATAACCACTGTCTGCAACTAGTTACTATCATTTTCATATTTTCTTATTAACATTTACATTTTCATAAATGAGCGAGTTGCATGTTATTAACAGGGATAGTGTTTAATATCTTGGTAGGAAAGAAAAAATATGCTGTCGCTGTCATTCATAATCTGCTGTACAGATAATGCTAGATATGTTGTTACTAATTAGGAAAATATGTAAAATTTCCATTTGCATGATAGTATTGCCAAAACCAAATGACATGCAACAATTGCATGACACTAGTTGAAGAACCTTAGAAGTTGCTGAATAAAACTATAGTTTATTGTATTGCAGGCTATACATACTGAGAGATATTGGATGTTACTTATATTGTTCATTTTGCAAATAAGCATAGTATTTCATATTTCTGTAAATCCTTAATAAACAACCCCCCCAAAAACATTCTTGCTGTTATGCAAAAGCTCAAATTTAACTTGGCAAAAATGCTGCTGTCTGTAAATGTATAGGTTACACTGTTTCTAAGGTATGAAATAATTCTACATTTAGTTTTGGATTTGAATACATTAAGTAATGATTTAAGAACTGGGAATGTACTGACTATTATCATTGTAAAGAATATTTTTGTTAAACAAAACTATTATTTTCACCTCCTTAATATAATTTATTGTTCGCAAAATATTCGTGTTTGTTTGTGTTATGCTTGCTAACTTGATTTTTTTTAAAATGCTGAGGAAATTACAGAACAGTGGACTTTAGTGAATAATGCATCTTGAACTGTTTTCAAGTCCATACTTTCTGCACCTGTGTTTAAGGATCATAAACAAATGCACCCGTTCTTTTGGATTCACTTGTGTGATACTTTCAAACTTGAGGATATACTTACCTACTTCACTGTGTTTAATTTAAATTACTTGTATTGCTTGATACACAAAACTTGGTAGAGTGTTTGCTTTATATTTGTGACTTCTTGAACATTTGTCCAGCAAAAAAAAAATAAATTCTATTTGAATGACTCATTTAACATACATTCAATTAAAGAATTAAGTAAAAAAAAGTACAAAAATTAAAACTGATTTCACTAGCTCTTGGCAAACTAACACTAGCTGATGAACTGTTCGATTACAATACCAATAAACAGACCTATCAAACAACAATGCACCCCTGCACTATGGGAACAATCTTACATAATCCCTCTCCACAAATAAAACACCTCTAACTACAGGTCAGTAGCTGTACTTTCACCCATCACAAAAAATGTAAAAAGCTGTTTAAAGTGTAAGCAAAAACTCAATAAACTAGTTCAGACATGATCTAACCACCTGCTTATGGTCTGAACAATGAAACAAACTACTTATTTTATATATCATTCCATTATACTCTTACGCTTTATTACCACAATGATCTATTCTAGGCCAATTATTGTATAATATGTTTATTAATCACATGAATGAAGTAACTAACCAGATCTCTACCATACAATACTCTGATGACTCTACTAGGATAAACTCCGCAAATTCCATACAGGAAACTCAAATAATCACATAATACTCCTTCCATAAACTAGGATAATGGCTAATCAGTTCTTAGTCCTAAATGCAAAAAAGGCCAACATTATCATGTTTGCCCCCAGTGTAAATCACAAATATCCAACAGATTTTAATCTCCTTGCAAAACACATCCATGGAAAAGGTACCTCATACAAAATTACTTGCTGTAATCATAAGCAAAACCTAAAATGTGATGACCACATTGACTACATCATAACAAAAAACAGTCAGCCATTGGGTATGTTACATAAATTAAAGTTACACATGCTGAAATTATGACTACTACCCACAGCTGAAATACTGCTGTTGCCAACTTTATTAATTGCTTACCAGTGTAACAAAAATTCAGAAATCTCAGTGGAACAAAGTGGAATGGACATACAATAAAACAACCAAATTCACTGCAAACTCGCCTAGTAGAAGACATCACTGTATTGTGCAACAGGCATGCAAGCTGAAAATCCAAAATACCGTGCTTCTTACTCATCTGAAAATAATAGGCACTACCTTTTATAAACAACAGAAATATTCCACAAATGGGAACTGCATACAAATATGCACCCCTTACAATATTATTTTGATCAGAAAATCAAAGCTAGCTATACTTACAAAAATCAAATAATCTCTCTGATGATTGTAGATGACTTGTCAGTTTCCAGCAGGTAGAAAATGCTACTTTAAATACATAAAACAGACAATGTGATAGAGTTGTGCTAATTTCTAAATATGTATCGATTAACAGTATGTTTTAAAAGTTTTAAACCATTTTCAGATTATCCCAAATATGGGATGGCAGCATGTCAATCTATGAGCCTGGCCCTCTGGCACTACCTGTCATTCACTGCCAACATGTATATGACAAAGAATTGACAGCTATGAGGAGTGATAGGAAGGTATTGAGCTTATTTAATATCCACTCTTTTGTGTTTTTCTTGTATTAAATAAGAAATCATCAATCTAATCTAATATTGAGAAATGTTTAAATGGCATCTTGATGTAGTACACAAATGCACTGGATTTCTACATTGTTGCATTATGTAAATGTGCATATAGATTCATTTTAAATTAAAAAAGCTATGGGTAGTTTATACTTAAATATAATATCCCTTTAAATGTCTGCACTGAATATTTAACTTAGGAGGAACATATTTAATGGAGAATCATAGCATTAACTATTTACTTCCTCTGAAGGGTATAGGGAGGCTGAAGCAGAGAAGTGAGATATGCTTTTGTGGTGCTGGATATAAGTTTTGCTCTATCCATGCCCCTGAAACATTAAGATTAAAAGTCACAGCATTATTCTTAAAAAACAATAAAAAAGCACAGCTGAGAGTAAGGAAAGGAACAACTTCTTATTTTTCAGCATTAGAGGTATTTAAGTATTACATTATATATAGTCACATAAAAAGAATCTCTGTATAGGCTCAATTTAATCATATAATAATATATGTACCCTTAAACAGATCTACCTTCACAAACAAAGTCAGTAAATCTAGAAGAAGTAGAGTTAAATCTGTGAGCCAAAAGTGGGTCTTCTTTTAAGTTGAAGGACTGCAACCATGATCATTTGAACAGTAAAAATTAAAATTTGAGAAGTGAACATTCATGAATTATGAGACTATAGTATCTCAGAATATTCAACTTGCTGCAAGTCACAATGATCTTGGAGTTATTGTAAATATATAACATTGGGGGGTGGAGGCAGGTGAAGACCCCTTCTTGAAAAATTAACTACAATGTGAAAAAGTGAGTTTTGGAGAAAATTAATTGCACTTTCTTTCTTTCTTTCTTGACCAGGTTAGTTCCACTAACTAGTAGCCTATTTATTTTTTGGAGTTTTGGAAGTTGCATTACCAGGTCTCTTACTTCTGATAGGAAGCCCTACAGAAATGATAGCACTTTCCCATCTCATAGCATTTCAGAAGAATGGTATAATTATCCATATTATACCCATACCTAGACTGCATAGCATCCTATCAGCATATTACATACTGCACTTAACTGAAGTACTTGCAAGTGTTGTAGAAATCTTTGTACAGCGGTTCATATTGACTGAGTTGTTAAGGGTTAGTAAGACTGTCAGATGTATGTTTGATTTATATTTATTGTTATTGATTGCGTACATTCTGTGAAATACATCAGTCCTGATTGTTTCATGCCTAAACCATCCAGTTAAAATGATATTATATAGAATACATTAATAACGACTGAGGAATGTCAGCTCAGCAGAAGACAATATCATGCAAGTAGTTAACACATCTACATGCTAGTGTGCACTTATATGACTTATTTCATACTTGGTAAGTGATGTGAACTAATATGAAGAGGCTATTTGTTAGCTGATTAACAAAGTGAACCCTTTTCAACCTTAACCCAGGTCGGAGACAACCCTTAGAAACATAAACTCAGCTATAAATTATATGTTAAATGAACCTTAAACTCAATGGAATCACATATGTGACCAATTTACAGCACTGCGGTCATGTTGGTAGCATGTGCTATGTAAACTAAAATACCCATTGTTTTATCACTCCCTTGTAGCACTGCTTTGATTAGAAACTTTCTCTTTGGGTCTCTAATCCATTGTAAAGAGGTACATTGCCAATATGAGCATTTCTGACAACAAAGTCTCAAATAATTAGCACATTATAGACAACAAACTCCTTTGTGTGCCAACTTCTGCAAGCACACAGGGGTTGTAAGAGGGTGCTGCAATACAGCTTCATTATCCTGGTATGTAAATCTAAAAATTCCTGGGTACACCACTGCAAAAAGTAGGATATGTCTCTCTGCGCTTCACCTGCTCTCTGACTGAACAAGTTGGTGAAAAGGATTGGTGACATTCTCCTATCATCAACCGCTTTTCTAACAGTTAAAAATGCCCCCAAATGTATGTTCTCACATTATGTGTTTGTTGACATGCAGATAACTGATTTTATTATAAAGTTTATTACTGATCCAATGAGTTTTCTTGCCCATTAACAACTCTCCATACTATGAAAACTCACCATCATATATAATTGCATTGTTGGACCAATTTGTGTGACAAAGGTAAGCCATGGGTTCCTCTACAGTCCGTAAATAAATCATTTCAGACAGATGTTCAAACCATATACACAACAGCTGGGTCTGGGTCTCCATATAGTCCTGGGCCCTAGAAGTTTGCCTTCATCTTTCTCCTATTACCATCTGTCATTCACGTTACTAGAGGTGTGATATTGCACAACTGCTAAGTGTGAAGAAATTAAAGATATAACAGTCAGCCTTCAACCAAATAAAACTCACCTAATAATTCAGAAAAGGTAACTTAGAAAGTGACACCATGGAGGACTGAGAAATCAGTACCCCAAGTCACTGGCTACATGGGGTGTTGTAGAATCGCTTTAAGTATGACCTTACTGCTGCTGGAACTGCCAGAATCAATACGTTACTTTCTTGGTAACCAGACTAGAACTGCCACTACACTGAAAGATGATGAATCGTATGAGACATGATGATATACTTTGAGTTGTCAAAGTCATCTAGAAAAGTTGTCTAGCTTCTGTGGTACCAGAAGTCCATACTGGAAAAGTTTTATAACTGTATGGCATAATCTGCATATTATATTACAGGGCGGTGATCATACCTCTCAGTCTTTGAGCATTGCATATCATAATACTTTTTCTTTAATTCAGAGCAGGCAGTCAGAAAAACTTTCTATTTTTTCAGACTGGTAGGTCTTCAGACCTTACACCTTATATAGTTAGTGTTAAGAACTTCTTTCCTTTGTTCCATAATTTAGAAAGGCATATCTTTATGAAGAAAATTAGAATGAATGTGAGCAGTACCTTCTAGGTGGTGCTGCTCACACACACACACACACACACACACACACACACACACACACACACACACACACACACACACACACACACACACAGAATCTTTTTACATACCGCTTCATCAGACACAGTGTTACAAAGACAACAAGTGATATTCACTGCATGCCGATATATAGCATATAATTGAACTGAGTTAGATGTCAATGGGACATACATATATATCTGGTCACTTTGGACTTAAATATCAACAAATGGTCATTCGTTTAATTGACCCACCTTTCAATGATCCATAACAAGCCAATTCATTCAAACATGATCCAATCAACAACTATTTTATTGGGAAGACAAATCATGCACAGCTTCCTCATAAGAGAGTTTCATACTTTGTACCTGATTAACTCATATAGCCAACTCTACAGTCATAACCCCTTGGGAAATTATAAAAATGTCGAGCCCATTTGGTGAGATGACTTACTAATTCTATGATCAGAGTTGATCGTTCAGTCAAACAGTGAAATGAATGCCCATAAGCCTCTGTCCAAGGTACCTGATCTACCCATCCTCACAGTGTTTTGCATGATTTCATTTGCTCATAGGTTCATAGGTTCATAGGTTCATACTAGGCTATCTGCCCTAGGGCATTTATAAGCCTAGCCAGAGTGTGTTTGGCTTTCGCCACCTATTTTAAATTACTTTTTCTATGCCCTTTTTCAAGGTTAGTATACTGTGCCTCTGTCTAACAGTGACACAGAAGTGATACCCGGGGTAAACCTATGATCCCCCATCCACTCATCAAGATTCCTCTTGAAGAGAGTCAATGAGGGACTCTGCCTAACCTGGACTGGGATTTTATTCCAGAGTGAAGGGAGCCTCTGGGTTATGAATCTGTCCCTCCAGCATGTCCTATTTATTTCAGTGCTGAGGTTCAAGTCTCTCAAGCGTGTAGCTCGATGGGATTTGGATTTTCTGAGGTGCAGCATGTCCATTAATTCCGGGTTGGGCATGACTTTATACATCAGGCACAGATCGCCTCTGAGCAGGTGGTATGCCACTGAGTAGAGCTGGAGTTTCTTTAACCGGGCAGCATATGGCATCTGTTTGAGCCCTTTGATCCTCTTGGTGAGGTACTTTTGGGGTCTTTCCAGTTGCTGCAGGTGTCTGGTAAGGTACATCCCAAAAGGGGCATTGTACTCAATTATGGGCCTGATAAGGGATGAGTAAAGAGGCATGATGACCTCCCCTGATCTAGATGTGAATCCCTTCATGATTAGGTGGGCTATATAAAATGTTTTTCTAACCACTTTGGCCACGTGGTTGTCAAATGAGAGATTGCAATCAACTTGGGTCCCCAAGTCCCTAATTACTTCTTCCGTACTTAATGGATTACCACCTATGTGGTAATTTGTGGGCACTTTGTTTTTGCCAAAGGGGATGACTATACACTTTTTGGCGTTTAGCTTGAGGCCATGGCTCTGGCACCAGTTGTCTGTTTCTATGAGGCCCTTTTGGAGGATGCTTGTGTCGGCTAGAGAGTCGATTATAGTGCCCAGTTTGCAGTCATCTGCGAACTTGGTCAGCAACAGTCCTTCCGTGTTGGCCTGTACCTCCGAGAAATATATACCGAACAGGAGCAGTCCCAGGACTGAGCCTTGTGGGACACCACTTGTAACTGGTTTGGAGTCTGACATGGCTCCAGCAATTCTAACCATGTGGGTTCTGTCCTTGAGCCAGTTTGCAACCCATCTAGTGACACAGGGGTTTATATTTAAGCTGGTGAGCTTATCTATAATGCCAGAGTGGGGTATTGTATCGAAGGCTTTTGCGAGGTCCAGGTAGGCTGTGTGGACCACCTTCCCCTCGTCAATGGCCTTGGTGACTGTTTCAAAGAAATAGACCAGGTTTAAGAGGCAGGATCTGCCCTTAACAAAGCTGAACTGGGTAGGATCCAGTGTCTGTAGGTCCCCAATATCTTTTTTTATGAGGTCCATGATGATCCTTCCATAGCTTTGCAGACCAAGCTAGTCAGGCTTATGGGGCGATAGTTTCCAGGATCCGTTGAGGGACCACTGTTGCTGTACGCCACTTTTTGGGTACATATCCTGTGGTAAGGCTGAGATTGAACAGTAGTTTTATGTTTGGGTTTAGCTCTTCTTGGAGTTCATGTAGGATGCAGCCCGGGACACTGTCTGGTCCCATTGATGCTGTGTTTTTTGCTTTGGAGAGGGCGGCTCTTACCTGAGCATCTGAGATGTCAGGGGGTCAGCACTCTGCTGGGATAGATATTTGCCCTTTTGGTGGGGAGGGGGGGTTTGCGCTGAACCTGTCAGCTAGGATGTTGGCAATGTCTGTGGGTTCGGTGTATTTTTTGTCAATTTGTACTAATTCTGAGCATATCTGGGAATTCCCACCCAGGTTCCTAACATAACTAAAGAAAGCCTTGTGATTATCCTTAGTGTCCTGTGCAATTTTTCTCTCGAAGCTGGTCTTAGACGATTTTATGAGTGCCTGTAGTTTTTTGCTAATACTGATCAAAGATGCCTTCCCTTTTTGGGATTTTGCTCTATCATGTAGTAGCTTCCTCCTTCTATTGTATAGTTTGTTTATGGCTGGGGTCCACCAGACAGGATGTCTGCCTTTGGAGGATTGGGTCTTGGTTTTATTTTGGATTGCATGATCCATGCATTCCTGAAGGTGTTCATAGAATGCGCTTATAAAGGATTCTGCGGTCTGGGCCATATTTTCCACAGACCTGGGGGCTTTGAAGGATTCCACCTCGGTTTTGAGGAGTGTGAAATTTGCTTTAGAGAAGTTTTTCACTGTGGTTTTCTGGGCAGGGGGTGGGGTCGGGATGTGAATATCCAGTGAGATTAGTTTATGGTCTGATCTTACCAGTGAGGGATACACTTCTGGTCTGGAGCATAGAGTCCCCATGTTGGTGATGATCAGGTCCAGTATGTTTTCCCCTCTTGTTGGAGTGGTAACAAGTTGTTCCATAGCATTTGAGTTTATAAATTCTAGGAACCTTTGAGCTAGGGTGTTGGAGCTAGAGTAATGCTTCCAGTCTATGTTTGGGTAGTTGAAGTCGCCCAATATAATGGTGTTTGGAGAGACCTTCATATTTTCCAGTGTTCTCAGGAAGGCCGAGTGGGGTTCCTGTGTTTGGGAGGGTGGTCTGTAGCAGGCTATAAACTGGAAGGCAGTTTTATCCACTGTTAGTTGCACATGGATAGTCTCTGATGCTTCGTGCTGTGCCACCAACCTGGAGGTGTGGGTATCTTTGGCGAATATTGATACTCCCCTCCTTTTCTGGTTCGGTCCAAGTTTTGGGGCCGAAAAGCATGGTATGAGGTATAACCTGGTAGTGCTGGGGTGCTCTCGGGAGCCTTGAACCAGGTTTCTGTTACTGCACAGATATCGATGTTCTCCATGCTAAGGAGAGTTTTGAGTGCATGCATCTTGAGGTTTGGACTTCTGGCGTTGAGTAGCATTACTCTTAGTTTCTTATCCCTTGTGATACCTATGGAGGTGGGTTTGTCTTTTGAGCCTTGCCTAAAAAAGGCACTATGGGGGTAACAAGAGCCTTTGCCAATATCCGAAAGCCCAGGGGTGACAGGTGCAAGCCGTCCCTAATGAAGCATTGTGGCTTGTCGAGCATGTCATCCCAGGCTGACAGGCATTGGATCCCCTTTGAATGACACCAATACTTAAGCCAATTGTTGAAATTGATCATCTTGATCATATCAATAGAGAGTACACAGTTCCATATCTTTTTATTAGAACAGCACAAAACCCACTGAAAATGCTGAACCATGTCACAAACATGCACCTGTATGAGCCATGCAGTGGAATGGATGTAAGCATCTCATCATATTCCATATTGCAACCAGGGTACATGACCGCACGTGCTTGTTTAATACAACTGTTGCATCAGAGGAACACAGTCAGCAAGAGCATATAGCACAGCATACATTGCAAGTTTCAACATCAGACTATCTTTTGTACCATAAGTAATGTGTTTCATGGAAATTGCAGAAGGCATATGTGAAAAAAAAGATTGTCTTTCATTTATGAGGCCTTCAATAGCTGTCAGCTCATCTGCTTGCAGCTGAATATTTGTCTGTGCAGATGCTTGACTTTAAAGAGTGTTTCTGTAAATAGCCTTTCTCTTGGCTTGTGCAACTTCAGAAGTAATATGTTTGTGGATTAGGGTTGTAGACACTTGCCCTTTTGTTGGCCAATACAGATGAGGGGCTTGCTTCCTTGCAAAAAGCATCAAATTGCTTTTTTTCATAATTCAGTGCCTATCCATCAGCAGCAAGCATGAGAAACTATTGTAGTTGGTATTTGTGTTAATGTATTTCCAAAAAGAAACCATGGCAGGGTGGCCCATAGAACAAGCTGAAGAAGCCCACACAGAGTGTGTGAGGAAAGAAGGCAGACAGCTAGAACTTAGTCATGTAGCAGGAACATTGTTTCACGGCTAACTATATACATTACCCCTGAAATCACTTCCTACATTCTTACATTACTTCCTACATTCTTACTGATCATAGGCAGTACGTACATGTGAGTATGTCATGTGAGTATGTCATCACAACACTTCCTGTGCTAGATGCCTAATCAATAAAATCAAGTGGAGTGCTACAGATCAGTACCATGGACAGTGACTTGCTGGATATACAGGCACTTGCTGTGCCTGTTGTGCACAAAAGCATCACATCTTTCATAGGCTTTGTGTATCTGGGTATTGGCAAGTATATGACTGAAAAATGGTTTCACTGCCATTTGGGAATTCTGCTGTTCACGATTAAATATTTTCAACAGGTGTATGCTAACATGCATTCACATCTTCTCTTTTCAGATGTACATGACTTCCCTTAGTCTTGACATGTATCAGAAACTAATTCAATGTAGAGACAGCCATCTGCACCAGTCCAATTCCACATAATAACACCACCCTGAGCAGTGTGGTATAGCTGGAAACCAGGCTGATAGAGCTATCTGCACTCTGTGTGCAGTCAGTGGAAAACTATGCTACCTATCCAACTAAGCAGCATAGTATGCCTTGTCCTAACATTTTGCTGTTCACCCCTTAAATGATATGTTTCTTTCATGTTTACTATGGTATTCAAGTATTTGCTTGCACTGTATACATACTCTTATGTTGTACCACTTGTATGGCCAAAGTTATTCTCATGATTGCCTGTGATTACATCTGTATGAGACTGACCTGTGTTATACAGCATTACACAGCTACACACACTGTGTGTTTGTGTGTGTGTGCTCATCATGTGCTGCACTGTATAATACCAATGTATATAGTACCGTACTGAAATAGTCTGACACACTATACATGGAAGTCAACAGGGGTATACATGTGTGTGTGGAGCGGGGGGTGGTGGACACTTGGTAATAAAAGAGCAAATAGATGTGGCTGACATACCACTGAAAGGGAAGTGAGAAATAAGTGGAATGTAAATTGTTGAACTGAGTGAATTAGAGGATTAATGATGTGGAGAGAGTGGAACTGAGTGGGAAGAGGTGAAATAATTATTTAGCAACTCTGTACTCCCCATGGAGAGAGTGTAGATAAGATTTGGAGAAACAAAGAGGTTTAATCAAGAGAAAAGTTTGTGGTAAAATATGTTTTTAAATGTGTGTCTAATATTTTGAAATGTTAAATGCAGTATATTATTGTGTTGTAATATAAGTGAAGGATTTGCAGATTTTGCATCAACTTTAATGTTTCACCTATGAATGAAGAACTGGAGAAGGAAGTTAACATTATTAACTACTTTCTATAATAGCCAGAGCTTAACTCTGGAATGCACTTTTTAATCTTATTAATGAGCCAAGGACAGTGACTGTCTCCAAATCACTGTCCCTTAGTAGAGCAGAGACTGTTGATAGAGACACAGAGTTGTGTTAAAGAAAGAAAGGGCTTAATTTAGATTACTTATGGTATGGAAGAGGTTTCTGCATATGAGGCAATGTGTCCAGGTGAAAGCATACTGCAATATGCTTGATGTTGTTGCTATTGCTTTGTCTCAGCCATTACTTGCTAACACCATCCCATCTGGGTAAAATGTAAAAAAGCAAATAAGAGCATATTACATTAACACAGTATTCAATAGGTTTATCTTAGATGATCTGCAACCAACATTCTTAGGAGATGTTTAAAACGGTGATTCGTTTTGGGGCAGATGAGCAGTCAGCATTTTTCTCACTTGAGAGAAAAAAAAAACTGAATGACAGATTACTGTCAGACAATTCAGGTCTTTACAAGCTGTAGCCCATTGACTCATTCAAGTAAAAAAGCCCACTGTCAGATGAAAATGTTCCAGCAGGACTTCCTGTCAGTCTTCCAACAAAAACGGCATAAATGGTATGTCTGAATAATGTGCAGTCAAAGTCTTGCACATAGAAATTCTCTGATTTTTTTCCCTGAAATTAGACTTTCATCTAAACTATTTTACTTTTACAGCACATATAATGTGATGACAATCATCTGACCTGTGTAGAATTTAAGGAAGTGTATGCATGTAAATCAGCTAACTGAGTGGTTTCCAAGCTAGATTCTACTGTTGAGTCACATGGGGTCTACAAGCAAAATATAATATTCTGGAAAAAAATACACTGCCATAAAAGTAGCTTATTCACAGACCAAACACATTTAAAATATGTTATGGTTATTAATGAGGTTGAACTATAAATGCTTATGTGATGAAACTGTAATCTCTGACTTGATAATAACAGGGCATTCCACGTTAAAAGTCCAAAATGTTCTGATAACAATGTTTTATTAAAATGTCTGATACAAAACATAATTCCAGTAACTCCTATTCTGTGCACCCCTATAACTGACAGGTAACCTTAAAGTCTCAATTTTGCCAGATCTACCAGCCTTTAATGTATCATGCTAATTTCCCAGTATTGTGAATAAGTCTTCTATGCTACTGTGTTTGGCATTCTTGAGTATAATGTGGCTTATTGTACAACAGTCAATTTTACAAATCTTTAATGCTGTTGGCCTTGAGTGACAAGCATCTAAGCAGATAAATGATGTACTGCTAATCTGACAATTGCACAACATGCATTTCTTTTTTTATCAGGAGTTATCTGAATATTTATTAAATAAAACTCTTTACAGTTCACACATACACCCACATATACACAGATCTTTGTGTGTAATGCTGAATATTCTCAAGAGTGTCATGCTGAATGAATAATAAACTGCATCACTTGTCTTTTGCTCTAGTTAAAACAATTAGAAACATGTTAAATATGTGCAAGAATGCTACTGCATTTTACCTGCATTCCTAAACATCAACAAAGCTGTCCAAATATTGAAAGAATGGTTTCTTTTCATTCAAAAATGGATTTTGCTATAATACAACTAGTGTATTTAATCATGCAAAAAGTAATCACCTTATTTAATGGGAGGTTGTGTTCAGGATGGTTGTTTACCATGTACTAACTTTTTTCTTAAAGTTTAATATGATGCATAATTGTGTGACTTTCTTTAAACATTTTGTCAGAATGTACTGCTGGGTGAGGAAATTGGTCTGAGTTTTTGCATTTTTTGCTTGTTTTTCTCTTATTTTATTGGAGCGTTATTATATTCAAGCATGTAATATGTTCTATAGGTAATGGTTAGAGCAGAAAACAAACTGCATGTTTTTTTTTCTGTAGACCAGGAGGATTAGGCAAAAGCTGCCACTTGGTGTCTGTAAGATAAAAGGAATGTCTTTTTCAAAGTTTTCTTGAGACATCTGTCAGAACAGAATACTTTGTGAAGAAATATTATGTTCTGTTTCATATGCATTATATTTATTCCTTTTTCTATTGCCTTTTTGCAATGTCACTTTTCCTAAATTTTTGCTGCAGTTTTAAAATTGGTAGGCTAGGAAATAAAACAAACCTACTGGTTCCTTCTATGAGGCCCAGGAGAGGTTAATTGTTTGTGAATTATGGAGGAAGCTGAGAAATGTTCTTTGTTTTTAAGGTAGCAAAGAGATTCATTTTAAGTATCTGTTGCAGCTATCAAAATTGCCTACTGTGTGAGGAAATCAGATTTTTCTACCTCAGTAACTCTGTTCCTGCTATATTCTAAAGCTCAATGGCTCTTGAGCAGTCTGCCTCCTATATTATTTTAACGTCTAATATTTCTTGCATGCCTCTCTCATAAGCTTCTACTAGTGATCACTGTGAGAGTTTATTTTGAATGCTCCCTCATTCAATTATCCTCCATTTAACCTAATTAACTTTCAATGGTCTTCCCATTCATATCTTTACACTAGTGGCACTTTTTAATATTCAGTTACTCCACTTTCTTTTAATGTCTCCATCTCTATTTTGTACAAGTGTCTAGCATTACCCTTCAATGTAGCTATATAATAGTTAAGCAGAACAATTTGTTGAAAGGAACACATTACAAAGCATGCATATTTAATTGCTGTATTCCAAAAGTAAAACCTGATTTTAACTAATTTAATTAATTAATTAATTAATTAATTAATTAATTGATTAATTAATTAATTAATTACATTTAATTTAATTGATTGAATTTAACTGATTTTAACCAGCTGACTTGACCCTAGAATCCTCACTAACTCAATTCAAAAACAAACTCAAGAAATGCTTCAAAACTCATTGGTTATGTCCTTGCACTAACCCCGACTAGTGACCTCTCTATTTCTTAGGTGCCTTACCTTCAACTACTTCTAACTTTTTTCTACCACTCCATTTCAGGAAGGGTCAATTGTATAACTGCTGCTCAGTGTGTCTTAAACCCCAATGTAATGTTATGTATGTTTAACTTTGAAAATAATATTATGTTTTGTAAAGTGTTTTATAATAAGTACTATATGTGCTAAATGCTGGTATTGTTTATGACTGTAATCTGCTTGAAACCAGCATTTACTAAATGTTCAAAGTGTATTATTATCTTAGAGCTTTTCTCCCTGGGCCTCCGCTGAAAATGGACATGTATCCAGTCGGACTATCCCGGTCAACAAATGTAAACTAAATAAAATAAATAAAACTAGCAATGGACATTTCTCTGATTTTTATTTATAAACAGGAATAATCTTACTTTAGATTACTGTATGTGCTAACACATGAGCTAAGTTTCAATGGCTTGATACATGACAGCTTTCAGGCAGTGTATGAACTTTCACATTCTTAAAGAAAATACAGTCCTTATTAAGAAGACCTTCAAAATTACTGAGTGGTAATTGTATATCCAAAGTATTAAGAATAAACTGCTAAAAACAGCCTACCATGTGAGAATGTATACACCGCCCCGAAATATGCTGGAATTCTGAACAGTATACATCCAGAAGTTGTAACTGTACCTCAAGAAGTTATAAACATAACAAAATCAGGACCTCATACATGTAACACATTGAAAAAAGCTCACAATGACTACCACAAATTGTTTATACACAATCACTTTAACATGGCAGCTAGAAGAGTCTATAATGACAAAATAACAGGAGTTATAAGAAAACCAGTTCACACTCGAAAGCCCTTAAGGACGATACTCCATCATGTTGACCCTTAACGCATGCTAATTATTTGTATCTCCATTGCACAAAAAGAATAACAGTCCATCACTAAATTTTAGAATGGGTTCAATACGGCATCAGACTTGTCAGGGGCCAAAATTCTGGACATTTAGTGTAAAAAAGGTTTAAGGTATTTTTTGCAGGGTCTTTATCACATTATAATGAATAGGTTATGTAGGTTCTCCCTTTTGGTTTAGCAACATGATATGAACATCCCAGCAAGTATGTAAGTCATCTGGTTAGCAAAATCTTCCTTTTACTTTACATGGTAGATATACATGAAGAAAAATAAAGATTCCCAGTCAGCAGCTGAAGACATGGTGACAGGACATTCAGTTTCTACCAGTTGGAGTGAGACATACAAGACCTGGAGTGCTTTGCATTTGATGGAATTCCTCTCTCCAATCAAGGAGAACAAGTACTGAAAAAGAAATGTTCTTATCTAAGGTCCTTAGAACTCTTCAATGACCTCCAGATGAAAAATACAGAGCATAAGACAAATGACATCTGAAGGTGATTTTGGTAATTGCCGTAAGACTCAGTAATAACATTGGTGATGTTTAACTCAGCTTGGAAGATATTGATACTTGTACTGTTACGGAAACATGGCTTAAAGATCCAAACCTGTTACCACTAAGCTCAGAATGCTCCTCTTTTGCAGATCCAATGAAATAAGGATCAGTGTCTCAATCTTTGTAATAAAAGAACACCTAAAGGTCAAAGGCCAAGAAGACAACCCAGAAAACTCTGGAATAGAAAGTGTTCACATGCTCAGGTGTACAAAATGTGGTGTTATAGGAATCCATTGTACATCGTCTATGTACTCCACAGCAGATGAGAATTTCATGATTAAACTTCAGGATATCAAAGCCAATGAATATACAATTCCTTCAGAAGATTCTAACTGCTGTGTAAACAATGTTAAGTGACTATGTTAAGCAAAAACAGCTTGGAACAATCAGTATGAAATCCATTTGCAGGGAGGGCAATATCTTACATATCATATTTAGAGAGCTGGGATCTTAATGTTGTAATGAACACAAATTGTGATACCATCATGCTTAACTTAGAAATATATCAAACTCATTTATAAATAAACCACTCTTCCTAGACTCTACCAATGGCATCTATGATGCAGCTCAAGAAGATAGTATAAACACATTATGTAATATCATTCTCTTTTGAACTTATGAATATATATATATATATATATATATATATATATATATATATGTGTGTGTGTGTGTGTGTGTGTGTATACACACACACACACACACACACACACACCAGAAAAACATAGGCATAAAAAAGGTTGGTGGAATTACAAAACATAGAAAAGAATACAAAAGATACAACCTAGCTTTCAGCAGTACTACAGTCATAAAAACAATTTAGTGCAGGAGCTACCGCTTTTCAGGGCTTCCAGATCTATAAGGGGGGGGGGGTAGACAGTCAGAGGGTCAGGGAAAAAGATAGTAAAAAACATTCCACCTCAAAGTTGAATTCAACTTGGCATTAAAAGGAGAGTAAAAATATTGTATTCTTTAATTTAGAAATAATAATGAAAAAGAAAATGTGTGACTGCATTGTTATTAGTAAGAGTGGAGTGATCACATGACTACAGGGCATAGTGAACTAGCCTAAGAGAAATGCTGTACAGCCTTTAAAATAAGTAAAATGAATAGTCTATTACAGACACAATGGGAAACATTCTTTATATAACTACAGATAAGACAACAGCTGCCTCATTTATGGGGCACAAAGACAATTTCCATGGACAAAACAACATCCCTGATAGTTTTCTGTACAGGTTCAAGGGGAACCTTACTACTCCCCTACCAACAATGTCAAACAGAATGCTGGTTTGTGGACATGGCCCTGTGGAATGGAAATAGGCTCCAGTAGTACTAGTTCCAAACAAAAAGGGGCTCACATCAGACTCAACAAGTTTCAAATGACAAAACAACCTGACCAGTATTCTTTGTAAAATTATAGAGAGAGAAATAACACATCTCATTCAGAGAGACACCAGGCTCCTACTTCTTTTGGATGATGAATAGTAACTTTTTGTTGAGCAGAGATCTTCTGAATCTTGAGGAATTCTTTGAACAGGCATCAACATATCTCAATGAATGACTGCTGCTTATCTTGGCCTTGTTAAGGACTTATACATTAGTCCACATAAGGAAGCAATTGACAAATTAAAAGCAGTAAATGTCAGTCCATATGCAGGTTAACAGATATAACACTTACCGACATTAGCAGCATGTAACAAGTCACAGTGTGAGCTTACCCATCTACTCAGGAGGGGGTTACCAGTGGTTTTGCATGGTGGTATTGGGGCACTTCCTTTAGATTATTCCTCTCAGACAAACATCCATCCCTAGTCAAGTGCCAATAACCTTGCTTTTCTCGTCAATAAATATAGCATAATGAGACTAGACAAAAAAGAAAAAGGACATCAATTCTGATTATAAAATAAAAAGTTAACTCATAAAAAGATGCGGTCTTTAAAGATGTGGAACCAAAGGTAAATAGCATTTTAAAATCTGACCAGTGTGTTTTTAATCAAGACAGAAAAGCATTTTCAGTAATATGTTCATTCATTTCAAAAGTGTATGTGTAGTCACTCCAGAAAGACTATTGTATTACTTTATACATCACTGAACTTAACCATTACTGAATACAATGCTGTATTCTTTAACCTTTCAACAAGCTCAAGGAAATACCTTGAAACGCAAATTGATTTCTTACAAGCAATACAAAGGTTTAGGGGAAAACTATTTAAAATGACTACAGGGACTGTCATGATATGCTATTTCTTATAGGTTGAATAAGGGTGACCTCTCCCTGGTGCATAAGGCAATCTCTGATTGATTTCTATTAGAAAGTCTATGTCTGAACTATGCAACTGAGGGAACTAATGCCAGAGTATGGAAGCCTAGTACTGAAAATAAATGCTAAAAAGAGGAAATAAAAATAAAGCTCCATTCTGTAATGCCTTCCAAGAGTATGGAGTAAGCTTCACCTTATGGCCAGAGCAAGTCACTAATTTACTTCATTCAAAAATAATCATAATACACACATGGGTATATGGCACTCAAGGTTATTGAAGACCAGCAAACCATGAATCTGGTAATCTAAGCTATGGACCTATTTGTCTTTGTGTATGTGTTTTCATTTAACTGTGAATTTTTCTTCATCAAATAAATAATGCTGTTTAGCCACTTTGAAGCACATGGTCATATTCTAAAAGATTTGCTCTCAGTGTAAGTTTGCCTTGATTCCAAAAAAACTTGTTCTCAGTGTAAGTGACTTTCAGTATAAGACTTCTCTATAAACAGGCTTAGTATGGGGACCAGATTCCAAAACACCTGCTCTCAGACTGCCCTCAATGTAAGTGGTCATTTACACTGAGAGCAAGTCTTTTGGAATCGGGGCCACAATGTTATCCAAAGAGTGTAATACTGAAAGATAAGAGCTGTCTTCAGGTATATAGAGATCTTTCAACTTTAGTCTCAGGTTTCCTTACACTTTGGGGGGGGCATATTTTCCTGCTTATGCTCTCCCCTTTCAGCATTGCTGCTTACATATATGAATAAATGGATGCTCAATTAGTTTATAATACTGCAATATTCCAAAATATCAAATAGTAACTGCTCTGTGAATAGTTTTTCTGCACTTCTTATTCTGAAGATGTTACTAGATTCAATCATTTCAAAGAATATACTTGAAGCATACACAAGAAGAATGCTATATAATTTAATGTTAAACAACTATAACATTGAGATAAAAGATATTCTGCACCTGCAAATAAATGCCCACAAAATGAGGAATGCATTATTCATACATTCCTTTAAGGTCTTGCAACTTGACAAAGAAAGACCTTAAAATGCATTTCAGTACTTTTAAAGCAAAACAAGAAAAAGTGGTAAAAAGTTACTGGGAGTGAGCTGTTTCACATAAAATAAATATAAAATGAGTGATGCTTTATACGTGTATGCACACATGCACCTGTGTGAATACACACACACACACACACACACACACACACACACATACATTTATGTAACTGAAAAAAGGGTAGAAATAATCAAATCATCTTTCTTTACTAGTGAAATGTGAATAGCTTTAAAAGATTATAGTAGCGTTTTATGAATATTTATTATTAATTTCAAGCCCCTGTCCTCTATCCTGTCAGGCTATTTATTCATCCTGTATGGCTGAGAGCCAGACCCATTCATTCCTTCTCCCACTAAGGTGCATATGGTCCATATGTTTTCTTGTCAGCATGAGAGCCTTATCCACCTATTTATTTGCATGGAGGAGAGAGTTATGTGTCATAAAGTGGGCTGTCCAACAGCCATGCGGGCTTCCCTCCCTCCCAAGTCCTCATGTCACCCTTCAGCAGCAGCTAGTGGACCTTGTATTTACTGCAATTCTAAGGAAGTCCAAGCATATCTCTCAACTTTTACATATGGAGTTATGAACAAAGCAAAAAAAAAATGAATTAGTAAATAAGTCCCACATTAGTGAGACTTTTAAAATACTTTTTCTATTAAATTAGATAGATATCTCCAGTTTTGGGAGGGATGAAGCAAAAGTCTCAGAACAAATAAGATGAATTTCTCCAAAATCTAAACAGTTGAGAGCCATGCCTCCTTGGCTTTTGCACAGCGTGTATCCACACCAACCTATTAGCTACTCTTGCAATTCCTCAGCAGTCCTCTTGTGGTCAGCATTGCAGTAGGCTATACTTCTTCCCTCCTAAAATGGTTGAGCTTGCATTGACTACTCATTCCTATCCTGACTGTAGTTGTCCTTCTAGCACCTGAGTTGTTAATCGAATTTGGATCATCTGGGTCTAGTCAGTGTTTTTTAAATATTAATATAGTTCAGCATGATGTGGTTTACCAGACAAGTAGGGAATTGTGTAGAAATTAAATCTAGTTATTTTAGAAATGGAAACTAAATACCAAAGTCAATGTTCTCCCATTATTTAGGGAAATATATGTTAAAAATCCAGAAAGTATTATATACAGTAGACCAATAAAAGTAGCAAAGTAATGCATCACTCAACCTACAGCAAAAGTGGTGACTCATCTGTAAATACCTCCTATATTTTTATTAGATAAGAAAAAAAAAGAATGTGTATTATTTTTCACTCAAATATAATGCATTTGTAATATGGGATATGCAATAAGGTCCATTAAAGTGTGTCAATTGCTTGTTTGAGCATTCTACCAGTTTTACAATATATAGCTACATGTGCAGTGGTTATTGTTGTCGCCTCATAGCAAGAGATTTTCGGGATTTATTCTCTGCTGGGGTGCTTTCTATGCAGTGTCTGCATGTCCTCCCTGAATTTGTGTGGATTTCCTCCGGGTGCTCTGGTTACCTCCCGCATTCCAAACACATTTCTGGAGTGTATCTCCCTGGGCCTCTGCTGGAAATGGGCTCTGTTCCAGTTGGACTTCCCAGTAAACAAACAAATTAATTAAGTAAATAAATAAATAAATAAATAAATAAATGTCTATAAACACACACACACACATATTTATATATATATATATATATATATATATATATATATATATATATATATATATATATATATATATATGACCCATTCAATTTATTGAATGGATAGAATATTGAACATTCATCAGCTGAACATGGAACCAACTGTTTCTGGTTGCCAGTATTTTTTGGTGATTGAGTGTTTGCTCATTCTTTAATGTGGTGCAGTCTCAGAACTCTTATATATAACATATGGGAGGTGCAGATGGGCTTGCCTCACTATAAAAAAATGGTTTGTGAATGCTTTTTTTTAATTTTGTTAGGTATTCCAAGGTTCAAAGTTTTGAAATTTGAACCTATGATTTTCAATATTGTGGTCTTTTGATTTTATGAACTAGACACACTTAATATATGTGTATATGTGTGTGTGTATATATATATATATATATATATATATATATATATATATATATATATATATACATGTAAATTTCAAGCACATATGGTAGAAAAAATGGGACTCAACACTGACCTATGCATATGCTGGGAAATAGCCTCAACTTATGCAATTTCAAACTTAAAAAAAAATAAAATAAAATATCGGTTATTGATTTTGTAAGAAGGGGAGCCCCCTTGCACCCCTAGTCATCCTGTTAATTATATCTCCTAACTCTGAGATGTCTTGATCCCCAGGGAAAGGGAATATTTCCTTTCCTGGAAAATGTCAGTCATGCATACCCGTTGATTAAATACTTAATTGACCATGTGCAGTCGACTATACAGCTGCCATCACTACACACACCTTAGATATCAACTGCCATATATATATATATATCTACTTTGTTTCATTGAAAGCTCATTTCACTGAATTTCAATTCACCCTGACCAAATCGCTGAAAGCTCAAATTACTGAAAACACATTTCACTGAAGTGAAGTACTGGCACTGTGTAGAGTACTGTAAGGCAAATAAAAGGTATATGCCCTTTTCCCCACTGTAGTATGATCCTGGAGTTAGTGTATATAGTTGGGGGGTGGGGAACAGGCCCCCACATTGGGGGGTGTGAGGGACATAGCCCCCCACTTAGTTTCGGTATATATTGTCTTCTGAAAATAGTTAATCATTGGTGTTGTAAGTATGCATGTCTATGGTTTAAAGTGTATTGTTTTGAAGCTTTCAGTGCAATATAAAACCAAACTAGGTGGGGGGCTACGGCCACCACATCCCCCAATGTGGGGGGCTGTGCCCTCCACACCCCTGCTAACTATATATACTAACTCCAGGATCATGCTACAGTGGGGAAAAAGGCAAATACCTTTTACTTGCCTTACAGTACTCTACACAGTGCCAGTAGTTCACTTCAGTGAAATGAGTTTTCAGCAATTTGGTCAGGGTGAATTTAAATTCAGTGAAATATGCTTTCAATGAAACAAAGTAGACCCATGTATGTGTGTATGTGTTTTGTGTGTGTGTGTGTGCGTGTGCGTGTGCGTGTGCGTGTGTGTGTGTGTGTGTGTGTGTGTGTGTGTGTGTGTGTGTGCGCACGCGTGCATATGTGTATATATATATATATATATATATATATATATATATATATAAATATATATGTGTATATATATATATATATATATATATATATATATATATATATATATATATATATATATATATATATATATATATATATATGGGTCTGCTTCACATTATCGAAATTACACTTCTCCGAAATTAAAAACCACGAGATGACTATGCCAAAAAACCTACTATAATGCATGGTCAGATCATTGGAATTTTACTTCGGGAAAGGAACTAGTTGGTCAAGATGGGGAAATTTGCCCTTTTTCCTACTATAGTGCGATCTCGGAGTTGGTATATTTAGTTAAGGGATGAGGGGGGGTGAAGCCCCCCACTTGTGTGGGTTTGATATGCTTCAGTTTGTTTATTTTGTAGTATTGGCCAGATGTAAAATTCAAGTGATCTGACCATTTGTTAATGTAGGTTTTCAGTGTAGTCATCTCGTGGTTTTAAATTTCAGAGAAGTGTAATTTTGAGAATGTAGACCCATAGATAGATAGATAGATAGATTGATAGATAGATAGATAGATAGATAGATAGATAGATAGATAGATAAATAGATAGATAGATAGATAGATAGATAGATAGATAGATAGATAGATAGATAGATAGATAGATAGATAGATAGATAGTTTTAAAAGTTTATTTACAAGGAAGAAATTAAAATTATTTTTCTTGCCAAACTTATGGGGAATAACAGAAAACCCTAATACAGTCATGAATGCACTGCTAGTCTGTTTTAATAAATACTTTGTAAATGCAAGTGAACAAAATAACTAGTATATTTACAGAAGTGTACACCAATAAATTTCAAAGTTTGGCTTGATGTGGTCTCTTTTTAGTTAAGACAATTTCTGTATCCTTTCATACTAAACACACAGACCCAGGAATTCAGAAAGAACCCCAGCATTGGTGGTCAAAGCTACAGGAAAAAAGGATATATTCATACAATGTGGGAATTTGGGATTCAGGGTCATGTTAACTACAACCAGGGAAGGCCTCATTATCAGCTAATTTACATCTCTGAATCACCTTCATCTACTGCTTGTGTTAATCAACACTTTCTTCACTGGCGGCCCATGCATCACATTGGAGCAGTGTACCCCTCCTCATTTACTGTCCCACATACACAGACACACAGACAGACAGACACACACACATGCACAGACACACACACACCACATACCTCTTACATATCCCTGAGCTGACAGAATAACCCTGATGTCTCGTTTTATTTTTTTTCCCAGCCCTCATAAATCATTGACTCCTATAGTCAGTCAGTAATGCCAGATGTTAGAGTTTTATTCTTCTTAATATGCATAGAGTGTATAGTAATACTAAAACTGTTGCTCTATTAACTTTGTAAGTGAGGCCCAGTCATTGTTTAACTATTCTACTATGTTGTCTAGTGGTCATCACAGCTTTGTACTTCAGCCTTCCCCCACAAGGACAGACCAACATCCCTCTCAGCTCTCTCTCTGTCTGTCTTCTGTCTTTGATTTTACAGGATGCTCCTGATGTTGCCTTTTATTGGTGTCTTTCCCTTATAACTCATGGACATTTGCAAGTATTGGATCATAACAGGTATTAAAGATTCATACTTCTTATTATATAAAACAGCTAGTGATCCTAATGGATAAGTTAGCTTAGTGGGTTAATGCTACTGCTTTTTTGTCAAGGATGCAGGGTTTGAAACATTTTTCCCTTTTATATATTATTTTGTAGAGACGTATGTAATAGTTTCAAGTATTCCTAGCATCTACTGGTGGCATAGAAGGTTAGTGCTACAAATTATTTATTTTTTCTAAATGTATTTAAGGCTTCATACAAAAAGTATTCCTGGCATCTAATGTTCCCATTCCCCATTATTGCAAAATTTGCCCGACAGTCTAGAGGCAGCCCCCCCCCACATTAACATATTCATAGCTACCCACCCTACACATGCACATTCACACACCTACCCTACCTATCCCTTAACTAACTCCATCTTGCCACCTCCCAAGCAGACACACAATCATACATTACAACCCCACACATAAACAGACATGCACACATCTCCCAAGACTGCATCGCACTCCCATACATATACAAACATACATTCCCCAAGACTTCATGCACCCCAACATATACACACGCATGTACACAACCACCAAGACTGCATGCATCCCCCACACATACACAGACATGCACACATTCCCCAAGACTGCATGCACCTCCACACATACGTAGACTTACACACATCCCCCAAGACTATCTGTCAACTAAATTTCCTGGCATTTACCTGTACCATGATGGGGTATACAAGCTTTTGGCTATGTTTATGAACAAGAGCAGTTTTGAGAGGCCATGTTGCTTAATACAGCTATGTGTTTCTCTGAATCATTCAGCTGAATAAATTCATTACCACAGGCATTTCTGGGAGAGAACACATGGTTAATGATCATAGGCTGTTCAACTGGAATACCTCATTACCATTTAGCATGGATACAGCCTGTTGTGATGATGCACATCTTCATGCTAAAGCACTGTCATAGGGCTGTGTCTGAATCAGAAATGTTACCACAAACTGCACACCTCAAGTGTCTGAATCAGAAATGTTACCACAAACTGTACACCTCAAGTGTCTGAATCAGAAATGTTACCACAAACTGCACACCTCAAGTGTCTGAATCAAAAATGTTACCAGGAACTGTACACCTCCAGTACATCTCACAGCAACCTTTCTGAATTGACCAGAGAGTTTTTTCTCCCAAAGATGGCCAGTAACACAAACAGTACTTACAGATATCAGTCTGTTCAATGTTCTTCACTATGCAGGCAGTGGTAATTCTACTCGTTTCTCTTTTACAGGACAATAGCACCCATTCCATTTCCAGATTTTTGGGATACTTTCTAGATTGCTTTTGCACTTCACATGTTGATCTTTGAAAACTCCTTCTCAGAGTTCTCTCTAGACAGACAGGTCATGAATCTAACTTTCTCAAAAGGTAGTGGCCATGATATAAACTTTGAGGCAGCTGTTCCTTATTAGTTCCTTATTAGTCATGGGAAGCCTCTTTCTGATTTGCCTGCCTATCTCATACCTACAAACTCTGTATTTCCCTTCCATGAAAATCTCTAATACAGGCAGCCCCTATACAGTACACAAACAACACATACAACACCACAACAAACAGTGTACTTACCAGGTCTAGCAGTTGCTATGCCACATGATCATGCCCCCCACTCCTTGCCTCAGCACACAGATATCAGTTCTTGTACTGTCAGGTGGAGAACAGGCCCAAGGGAGCCCATACTCATTGAAGTAACTGCAGGACGATATTAGATTTTAAAATTAAGGGTCATCATTCATCTATATAATTTTGGGTTGTAATCCATTTTTCAGAAGAGCCATTGGAAAGGTATATGGTCAGTAATCAACACAAATTCCTTATCTAATAAATAGTTTTTTGAAGGGGTGAGTGCCCATTTTGTTGTAAGACATTCTCTTTTTGTAGTTTAATAATGTCTTTCAGCATTGCTTAGTTTTCTACTTATAAAACAGATGGGATGCTTATCTCCAACTATACACTGAGACATGACTGTGCCTAGGCCTGCCTCTGAAGCATCTGAGCAATTGCTTAGAAAGTCTGGAGCTAGTAGTATTGGTCATGCAGACAGAATATATTTTAGTTGCTTAAAATCCAGCTGCTTCAACTGTCCACTTAACCTTGAAGGGAGCCTTACCATTTATCAGGTTAGTCAGGATGTAAGCAATGGAAGCAAAAGTAAGAATAATTGACTGAAAAAAGCCTTAACCTGCTTCTTAGTGTTTAGAGTGGGCCACCTTTTACCACTTCAGTTTTTTTGGCCTGTGGTTTCACTATCTCTCATCATACCCCATAGCTTAAACAGAAAATTTCTGTAATGCATAACTTCCACTTAGTTGTGTTTAGCACTAATTCCAGTTTGATTTACGGATTTTAAAATGGTATGAACTTGTGGAAGATGGCTTTCTCAATCTTCGGTAAATATTCCCACATTTTTCAGGTAATCTGCTGAATATCATGCATGGGGTGTAAGAATTTTGCCCATCAGCTCCTGAAATGTTGCAGGTGCTTCATGAAGACCAAAACATAGGGTCTGTAATACAAGATTCTATCATGAAAAATTACATTTTTTCCTTAGCTTTTTTTAAGTAGTAGAATTAACTGATAGCCTTTGGTTGGGTCCAAAGTAGCTAAGAACCTATCATTGCCCATTTCTTTCAATCAGTTTGTCCACTCAAGGCATGTGATTGAATCATACTGAGATATCCTATTTAATTTTCTGAAGTCATTGCAAAATGTTAAATACCAATTAGGCTTGGGAAACAGTACAATGAAATTAGTCAACTCACTATGGGATTCTTCTATTACCCCAAGTTTGAGAATTTTCTGAATATGTTTCATGGCATTGTGATTCTGGTATTTGGCACCATTTCCAGTTTACATTTTTGCCAAACATGGCTTCTCTGTTGTCCTGGATTAAAAACTGTTTTTGCCTGGCACTCTGAAAATAGCCCCAAGTACAAATTCCTTTATATTTTCTTTCTGAGACATTGATAATGTCTTATACATTTTGACTTCCGGATATGGTATTTGAGCCTTAACTTCCTTTGCAAGCAAACCTACTATAGAAACTTCGGTCCCTCTACAAGGCTTCACAACATTTATGTGGTATAACTGTTATGGTTTTCTTCTTCCCAGTCATCTCAAAATGTAAGTTATAATGGTTATTTTTTTTCAACAGTTTCAAATGCATTTGCCACAAATATATGTCGTCTCCATATACCCTTTTTACTATAGGCAGGATAGTTCTTACTTTGACCTGCGGGTCTGTAAAATGCTTTGCCATGCATTTAAAGGGAATGCTTTCCTACTCCCATGTTTCTTTTGCTATATCTTGCAAGTCTCTGGGATGTTTGCTATATAGCAGTTCAAATGCTATGATTCCATATGAGGCTTAGGGTAGTTTCCTTGCAGCAAAGAGAAGATATAGGATTACATTCTTCTAAATTCTCCCATCCTGTCATATAGACTTTCACAACATAGACTTTAAAGTTAATAAAGCACTCAAATATTTTAGTCTGGAGCACTATTCTTAACTGTTTCACTTTGAAAAAATGAAAAAAAGTTCATGCATTACTATGGACATTAAAGGGGACCTCTGGAAAATACAAACTTTTGGCAGAATTTAAATACTCTAGAAAATGCAATACTAGTTATTTTGCAATGGACTTTGTAGTAATTCATCATAGGTATACTGATTTGAGATATTTATTAGCATAATCACTGATTATCATGATGTGATGATGGCCCTTACTTGATTTTTACAAGGATACCTACAATATCCATGGCTATTCATGGGCTCCTAGGTTCATACTAAGCTTGCTGCCAGAGGAGGCATTAAGAAGCTCAGCCAAATCCCCCAATACTGGTGGTAGACTAATGATGCTCCTCATTAAGTAGACTTTCTCCACATCTACTTCCATTCAGTCACTCAGACTAGTTTTAATGGTTGTTAGAGAAATAATCCACTTGACAGGTCAGGGAAATCTATTCCAGAAAGGAGAGATATGCTGGGTTAGGTATCTGCCACACATACCTCTCAACCGTACAAATTTTCACAGAATGTCCAGATTTTTGGCTTATATTTTTGAACCATTCCTCATACAATTTGTGGTTTTCTGGCAAATCACTGGAATGATCTGAGTACTGAAGTCACTAAATAATGACATACATTTGAGTTTCAGAATTCAAATCCTTCAGAAAATGTATGTTAAAACAAAACATGTAACTCTAGCAACCTTCTAAGTTTATAAGAGCAATATTTAAAATCTGTCCCTATTTTTGGGCCTTTGTCCCTCCATTTTGTTGGGCTTTGTCCAGATTTCTTGAAATAAGAGGTTGAGAGGTATGCGCCACACCATCTGATGCTGTTGATGTGGTAGTACAGGTTTAGGTCTCTAGAATGAATGTTTGCCTTTCCACTGGTTCTAGTTCGATGAAGACATTTAAAGAGCACTAGGGCATTCATTACATGGAAGGCTAAATAGAGATCACCCCTGAGGAGGCTGTATGACACTGAGTAGGGAGACAGGGCTTGTAGTCTATCAGAGGGGCTAATGGTGAGGAAACACTGAGGTATCTCAATCTGGTTTAAGTACTTAGTAAGGTACATGCTAAAGGATGCATTATATTCAATGATGGGCCTAAAAGGGAATGAACAAAGTGGGACTGTAAGTTCTTTCGACCTTGATAAGATACCACAAATGATAATGTATGCAAGGTAGAAGGATTTTCTAACCACCACAGACCCATGGTTGCCAAAGGACAATCAACATATATACCCAAGTCTGATGACTATGCCAGATTTGTATGGGCTGTTACCTATATGATAAGCTGTAGGGATACTACATTTATAAAAAGAGACTTGCTATATTTCTTAGTGTTGATGGCAAGCTCATGATTAATATACAGAACATTTGTTTAGTCCAACCCTTGCTGGAGAATTTGAGTATCAGAGTGAGATTTGAAAATCACCCCAGTTTGCACTCATCTGCAAACTTGTTTAGTCATAGTTCTGTGATATCAGGTTTTGTACCATGAGCATATTTGCAAAACAGGAGAGAACCCAGAAAAGAACTGTGTGGGGCACTATTGATGACATCTCTTCTGTCTAGAACAAACAGCATTGGCCTTAACTGTATGCATTATGTTAGACAGCCAATCACCAATCCGGGGAACTATGTACAGTTTAGTGTTGATTTCTGAGAGTGTGTCAATACTTCCAGCATGGTGAAAAGTGCCAAAGCCTTGGCAAAATCAATCTAAGCAATGTGGATGGTATGCCCTATGTCCATGACATCAATAACCCTTTCAAGGAACTCAACCAGGCTGAGTAGGCCTACATCTTACATAGTGGAAGTGGTGTTATTTAGGGATATAAGGTCAGCTTTGCCTTTGTTTAGTAGCTCAGCCTGTGAATAATGCTAGTAAGACAAATATCCTCATATTTTCCAGGGTCACTAGGGGGGCCACCACAACTGTCATTCTCCACAGCTCGGGGGCATAATCAGTGGACAGACTCAGGCTGAAGAGTTGATGCAGGGGTTTTGCTCAGTGAGACTTTACAGTTCTCAGCAAACAACCAGGGATATTGTCAGGACCTGTGGAAGTAGTGTTTTTTTAATTTTGGAAAGTGCCTGAAGGACATATTCCAAATTGATCTCAGAAGGGAAGATGTGGGAAAGAATTATATTGTAGTCTGTGTAATAACCCATGTCAGTAGCTTAAGTTCAAGCAAACTTGTATGAATAATTAATAGTTATGATGCCCACTTCTTAAATATAAGTGAGCAAATATAATAGACAGTTAAGTGGGTGATTTGAGATAGAAAAGTTATAACAGAGTAGTAAATAATAAAGGTGCAAACAATAGTATTAGAAGAGGGAGTCAGGTTTTGGGAGGTACAGTTGTGGCACATGTGCACAGCCAAATAGAGGAAAGGTGTAGTCTCAGGGATTTTTTTAAAGAGAGCAGCATTGCCAATAGTTCTGATTGAGGGTGGGAGGGTGTTTCATCGTTTTGCAATAGTAAAGTAGTAGAGCATTTGTCCAGCTGAAAGGTTTGGTTTTAATATTTTAAGGAGCATTTTGTTTTCTGATCAGAGAGATCTATTTGGATGGTACTTAGTAAGTAGAGAAGTAAGCGTGGGGCAGTTTGCTGGTTTGTATATAAATTTGTGTGCAGTGGTTAATTGTAAATATGTAAGATAATGCGGGAGCTCTAGCCAGTTTAGTAGGTGTAGTGACGAACAATGGTGAGATGAATATTTTGGATTGGTTACGAATTTAGCAATTTTGTTATAGCACATATCAAGTTTGGATTTCAGAGAGGATTGGATGTTGGTAAGGGGAGGGGCACTGTATAGAAGAGAGGGTAACAGAAAGGAAGAGGCTAGGGATAATTTTGTGGAGTGGTTAAGGAAGTGTTTGCGCCTATAGAGCTTGCCTAGTTTTTGATGTGTTTTTTTTTTTTATATTGCTGTGAATATGCAGGCCAAATGTTAGGTTTTCATCTATAATGACACCTAATAGTTTTGTATATGGTACAACCTCAATGAAGATGTTATTTTGAGAATGAAAAGTGAATTCATCCTTGTTTAAGAAAGTGCTTTTTCTTAGGAGTAAATAGTACAAGTTTAGTTTTGTTGGGATTTAGGGCAAGATGATTATTGGTCATCCATATTTCTGTACATGTAAGGGCAGTTTGGGTGAGTTTCTGTAGTTCGGTTGTGGAGCTGGCAGGGCAGATGATGGTTGAGTCATCTGCCTACTGGATAACAGTTCTGTGACTAAGAGTGTTGTGAAAGTTGTTGATAAAAATTCTGAACAGTAGGGGCCCTAGTATGGAACCTTGGGGAACACCTGTGGATGTGTTAAGGAAAGGAGAAAAAGAATATTGCCTATTTGTGAGGTAGTTTGAGAGCCAGTTTAGGGTTGGGGGTGGGATGCCTAAGTTAGAGAGTTTAGTGAGAAGTAGAGGATGGAAGACCATATCAAAAACCTTAGAAAGGTCAAGAAAGACTGAGGAAACTATTGTACCACCATCTCTGGCCTGGTTAACTGCGTCCAAGAAGAATATATGAGCTGTAGTGGTGCTTGACCTGGCTTAAAACGATGTTGAGTGGGAGAAAGGATTTGGTTGTGAAGCTGATAATTAAGGAGTTAGATATGAATGCATTTTTCCAAGATCTTAGAGATGGGTGAGAGGATAGTGATAGGTCGAAAGTTGGATGTATCTGAGATTTTCTCATCTTTATGAAGGGGAGAATAAATGCTTTTTTTCCAAATTGTAGGAACATGGGACTCCTGAATAGATCTATTTAGAAGTTTGCTGATGGGATGAGCAATAGAGTTTGTCAGAGGTGTTTGTCCCTGATTTGATTTTAAGAAGCAGTTTTTTTAGTGGCAATAATATAGGTGAGAGATAAAAATTGGGTAAAGGGGGAATAAATATGTTTTGTATGGATGTATTTGAAGGACCACAGTTGATTTGTGGAAAGGTGGCAGTGAGATTAGCTATGGTATTGATGAAATATGAGTTGAAAAGTGAGGCTGTTTCAGTGAGTGTTTTATCTGGATTTGGACAAGGATTATTGTTTGAGCCTGGGTTTAATGAATAATTCATGGCATTCCAGAATTTTTTTGGTTTTGCTTATGGTGACTTTGTAGATTAATGTAGTGTTTTTTTTATTTTTAATGAGTAGATGCTTTATTTGGTTGCAGAGTTGCTTATGTTGTTTGAGGTTGGAGGGATTTTTGTTTTT
Source organism: Protopterus annectens (assembly GCF_019279795.1). Lineage (NCBI taxonomy): Eukaryota > Metazoa > Chordata > Ceratodontiformes > Protopteridae > Protopterus > Protopterus annectens. The sequence goes on along the minus strand of NC_056725.1, from coordinate 1,090,011,965 downwards.
TTGTAATAATTTCCATGCTTTGTCCCTAGCAGTCATGAGTTGCTTAGTGAGTCTAGTAAGCCAGCTGACATGATTAGTTTTTACTCTCTTTTGTCAGAGTGAAGCTAGATGCTCTATGATCTTGAAAAATGTTCAGTTAAAGAACTCGACAGAATCTTCACAGGGAAGGAGTTTTAGCACATCCCAGTTAATGCATTTTAAAGTTCGTTAAAGGTGGTTGGGCAGAAATGTGATAAGTCTCTAGTTTGCTTATACTAGTGTTTACATGGCATTGGGGTAGTTTGGCATAGTATGAAGGCAGGTAGGTGGTCACATACTATTGGGAAGTGTACCTGTGTAGGAGATTTTATTTGGGTCGGAGACCAAAATCCAGTCCAGGACTGATCCAACATCAATGTTTTTATTGGGTCTAGTTATATTCATTATTAGTTGAGTAAAGTTATATAGGTTGATGTTGGAGGAAGGATGGTGGTGGGAGATGTTTAGCCAATTAATATTTACATCACCCAGGATGATTGTTTCATTTTTTTATATTATTAGTTGTCCCAGCAAGGATTTCTTCTAGTATGGGAATGTTATTGCCTGGAGGGATATATAGGACTACAATGCAGAGATTCTTGCAGTTATACATTTTTAGGAAGGATATTAATATTTTGGCTGTAGAGAAATGTGGGATAGATTTAGTGCATGGGACAATGGCAAAGAAGTTAGTGTATAGGAGTGCAACACCTCCACCTTTTTTGCCGGGTCTATCTGATCTTAGACAAGCATAGCCTGGGGGTAGAAATCTGGTGTATTTTATGTAGGGTTTAACCATGTCTCTGTAGCAGCCATAATATCTGGTTTGTTGTGAGCTATTTAGGCATGTAATTCAGGAATTTTGTTTCATATACTTTGAAGGTTAATGGTAGTGAAATTTAGATCTAGAGGTGTTAGGGGGATTGAGAGGGGAGGAGATGGGTCCTGGGTTGGGATTAATATCTCCACACTGGGGTAAGTTAGAATAAGTATGTGGGAGAGAAATGGGTTGATGTTTCATTTTGTTTTGTGTTGATATTTTACAGAAAAGTTTGTGTTGGCATTGTCATGTAGGGGAAGTATCTTTAATTTGGTGTATACATTTATGTCTGCAGCATATAGGCTAGAGGATATTTCAGAGAAGCTTGTAACACACTGGGTTTGTGTAAATGCTATAGATGTGGGTTTGTAGTGTATGTAAGTTATTTGGAGTGATGTTAAGTTTAGTAGGAGGAGGAAGGATAGAGAGGGGGTGAGAAGTATAGTATTAGAGGTAAATGACATATTAGAAAGAGAAGGGTGTTTGTGTTAAGAAACTTAAAGTAGTTGGTATTTAGATGTAGAAAGTGTTTAAGGGAAATAGTTGTTGTGCTGAAGATAAGGCTGGTTAAGAAGAGCTTAATTTCCTATTTTGTGTGTAGTATGTCAGTGTAGAGTGTTGATGAGGACCAAGTTAAATTGGAAGTTACTAGAGAATAAGTCTGACTGGAAAAATCGAGATAGTGGGCGGGGCTTTGGTGAGTATAAATGTAATTGAAATGGGCATCGGTGGGTGGGAATGTGGGCAATGTAGGGGAGCGAAGTGAGCCTGAGTGAAGCAAGGGTGAATGGAGCTGGCTGGACCTGTTGTTTGCAATGTTTCAAAAACTATCAGAAAGGTAGGAAACCTGAGCCTGATAAACTAAAGCACTGTTAGATTCTTTAGAGCTGAAAAGACACTGTAGGTAAGGGTAGAAAGAGGGAATGAAAGGCAGGATAGCAGAAACACTGATCGACAACTAAAGTTAGCACAACATGTACTATGAAACAACTTAAAAGAAGTGGGGATATATTTCTAGGAATCTTATGATATGAAGGGTTTAAGTAATGGGAGTGTTAGAAACAGTTGAAAATATAGGATCAAATTACTGAACTCATGTTAACTATTATTTACGTTGAGTAGACTGGGAAGGGCAATCTTGAGGAGAATCATCAAGAAATAAGGAAATAAGCGGAGATACCAGAGTGCCCCGGTGGTGTGCTGTGCTTCACAATAATAGGGGCAGAGATTATTTAAAATTAGTTTTTAAGTGAACGTACATTAAAAATTACTAGCAGCACTAGTTACAAGTGTGCCGCAGGGTGAGTTAGTTCACACAGCAGTTTAATTCACAGGGGAGGAGACTCACTGTAGAACAGTGTGAAATCAGCTATAAAACCTATGTAGAGGGGAGATAGAGGAGAGGTTAGGTAAAATCAGTAGGTAAAATCACAGATTAATGAAGTTGAGGTACATTTGGAATGACAGAGAAAATAAGGTAGATGAGATTACACTTGATAAACGTATATGACAGTATACGGAGATACAATAAGGAGACAGCAGAGGTGAGAGGAGAAACTGTTAAGGGAGAGTTTTCAAATAAAGGACCTGTTTAGAAGTATGAGTTAGGGGAGGGTATTATACAGAGAGAAGGGGAAGAATAGAAAAATGGCATGTCTAGCATCGGGTGTAAGAGGGATAGAGAAGGATAATAGGAGTCAGAAGCCTTGCGTGAATAATACTACCGGATAATATACACAAAGTCCATAGTCATAATTTTAGTACAAGCATTCCTAATACACACAGTGACAATAGTCACAGTTTTAGTACTCACATTCCTAAATATAATGTGTTTAACAAGTTAGAGCATTTGGTAATACGTAACATACTGTATAGAACAATGCTTACTTTAAAGGTCCTAACCAACAATGCATTTTTCAATAGTTATAGCACATGATAGCTGCAATCACTCCAGCCCAAAATTCACAAAGCAGTTGAAACTAAAGGAAGGTCATTTGCATGCAGAACAATTACTATAAGGAGTTACTGCATGATTGCTTAAATGACTTAGGGCAACATTAATAAGACATTAAAAGAGGGTGAAGATCAGTAAGCAAAGCATTCCCATTCCAAAAACTCAGTAATGTATGTCTTTTGCAGGGTAATAACTATGAAATTATAAACATGAAATAGGCTTTTACCCACTTGAGAAGTTTGTCTGTTGTCTGTTAAATAATTAATTACAAATACTACAGCAGGCACTCGCACACCACCAGCAGACGCGCAGGTATTAGCAGGACGAGTATGTTTGGAAAAATGGTGCAGGACGCTTGGAAGAGTTTTTGAACTCGCATTGCATCATGGGAAGTGGAAGGGGTAGATAGAGCTAATAGGGTTCCGGGGATGTCTATTAAATGTGAATGGACTTGATACATGTCCGCATTGTTTGCAGTGTTCCAAAAACAGACAGGTAGGAAACCTGAGCCAGGTAAACTAAAATACTAGGTTTTCTGTCTCATGGAGCCTCTACCTTTAAGCCCATAAGGCAAGGCATCACATAATCTAACATTCTAGTCATTGGAGACTCCATCATGAGACACACTGATGTCCATCTCACCAGCCTGAGTAAGGAGAAAGTCATGGTCAGATGCTTTTCAGGGGTAAGATCCAACACATTACGCAGGCACTCAGGTCATTGGCCCACAATTACCAATATAACTCAGTAATAGTCAATGTGGGAGTAAATGACCTGAGATGTACCTCCCTATACTATACGAAGAGTGACATCATGGAGTTCTCGAAATATGTGTCTCAGGCTGGTATAAGCCTAGCATTGAGCAGCATTTTACCTTCACCAGGCATGATGCCACAATACAAAAAAAGATGATTGACTTTAATAATTAGTTTAGTTTTTGGTGTCATTCTAAGGGGGCGCAATATTTGTCAGCATGGAAGGAGATGGTCAACAGACCACGCTGTTTTGCCAGGAATGGTCGGCACCTCTCCCCTCTAGGCTTTTGAATATTATCTAAACCATTGTCTTCCCCCATAGTGCCTTTTTTAGTCAATGCCAAACTGAGAGTACTTCTGACATAGCAAATCAAAACCTAGAAAATCTAAAGGTATTACTGCTCAGTGCTAGGAGTCTGAACAAAAAGCTCCACTCCCTAGAAGCTCTCTTTACTCTAGAGAATGCTGATATCTTTGTGGTCACTGAAACATGGTTTAAAGCCACAGAGATCACACCAATAGTGCTAGGTTATAATGCCTTCCACATATTTAGGCCAGCTACTTCACAGGTGGGGACTAAAGGTGGAGGTGTCTCTGTTTACATTAAAGATAAATATACTTCAAGGCTGATCAAACAGGGGAATGCACTTGAGTTGCTCCTTGTTCAAATCACCATAGGCAAAATTCAATACCACTTCCTTGCAAGTTATAGTTCCCCCTGTATGACCCAGGAAACCCATACCATGTATTTAAACTTGTTAGAAACAGTAACCATCCAACCCAATACCATATTCATGGGTGACTTTAACTACCCCACTATTAACTGAGAATCCTATATGACACCATACGTACATGCACAGAGATTCCTGGATTTTGTAAACACAAACTCCCTGAACCAGATAGTCAATACACCAACCAGGGGTACAACCATAGTGGATCTGGTCCTCACTAATATGGGAGAGTGCAGCACATCCCATACTGTAGTGCCTTCCCTGGTAAGATCAGACCACAAAATGGTCTCCTTTGAAGTAAAAATAAAACCTAGACCTCCAGATAATCTGGAATATTCAGGAACTATTCTAAGGCTAACCTTCTGCTATTAAGTGAGAAAATGGCAAAATTTCAAGCCCCAATAAACCCTGAGAACACTGCTGCTTAAGCAGAACTGTTTACAAAAATCCTGTACAAGCATGTTGATAGCTGCATAGAGGCAGATGTACCCACCAGGAAGAAGTACAGAACTAACTCAAAAAAACAAGCCACCTTGGTGGAATCAGAACATCAGTAGGCTGTATAACAGGAGGAATAAAATCATGGCAAAAATTAGGAGGTGCAGCACCTAACAGGATAAAGGCACTCTCATCAAACTGAACAGACAGCTCAGAGGACAAAAAAAGTCAACCAAAGCCAAATTTGAGGTAAGTTTGGCCTCCTAGGCCAAGGACAACCACGAACCATTCTTTAGCTATGTCTGCAACCTCAAAGGCAAGACACAATTATGTGCAGAGCTCATTGTAAATGGAGCCACCTATACTGAGACAGAAGACATAGCAAACCTCCTGGCTGATAAATTCAGCTCCAACATTACCCCTCTCCCCACCCTCTACCTTCCCTCAGGAAATATCATCAAATATAACTCCCCAACTAACTCTAGGGAACAGGTCCTTAATGATTTCTCTAAGACAAAGGACACTGCATCAATGGGCCCAGACAATATCTCATGATGCCTTCTAAATAGCATGAAACATGACCTATCAGGGTCTCTGGAATTACTGTTTAACTGTAGCCTGCAAACAGGCTTTATGCCTCATGAATGGAGAAAGGCAACTGTCATCCCTCTGCACAAAAGTGGGCCATCTACAGACCTTGAAAACTACAGACTCACAAGTCTCACTAGTCTTACATGTAAAGCCATGGAATGAATTATTATGGAAATGATCAATAGAGATATAGTAAACCTCCAGACACTGGACCCAACCCAGTTTGGTTTCATCAAGGGCAGATCATACCTACGCAGTCTGGTGGACTTCTTTGAGAAGGTCACCAGAGCAATGGATGAGGGCAAAATCATTCACATTGCCTACCTTGAACTGGCCAAGGCATTTGACACAATACCCTACTTGGGTATTGTTGACAAACTCAAGAGGTTAGGTACAAACCCGTATGTCACCTGGTGGATAGCCAAGTGGCTCACAGACAGGACCTGGGAAGTTATAATTGTAGACTCCACCTCTACAAAGAGACCAGTCACAAGTGGAGTCCCTCAGGGATCAGTACTTGGACCGCTATTTTTGGCATTTACTTCTCTGAAGTTAAAGCCAATGTCAGTGGTCTCTGGCTGACTAAATTTGCAGATGATTGCAAATTAGGAGCTGTCATTGAATCTCACACTGACACAAATGTTCTCCAGGAGGGGCTGACACACACAAACAATTAGTGTCAGAGCCATGGACTAAAACTAAATGCCAAGAAATGCATAACAGTATCCTTTGGGAAGTTTTCCATCCCTGGTAACTATCATATTGACAACACACCCCTTAGAGTTGACCCTGTAGTCAGGGACTTAGTGACACACATAGATAGCAATATAGATTTTGACGATCATGTGTCTGCAGTGGTGAGGAAATCATTCTATGCTGCGCAACTTATAAGCAAAGGTATGGCATCAACATCCAAGGAAGTCATTGTTTCACTGTATTCGGCATTCATCAGACCTGTCATTGAGTACAGTGTCCCCATTGGTATGTACCTAACCAGGCATAGCCAACAACTGGAACATCCACAGAGGTTCCTCACTAAAAAATACAGGGCATAAGTAAAATGTCCTATGCAGACTGCCTCAAGGCCCTATCCCTGTATTCTGTCTCCTATAGACTTTTGAAAGGAGAGCTATGCCTAGCATACAGGGCATTGTCAGATCCCTCTCTGATGGACCTCCTGCATATCCACAAAACAAACAACACCAGAATTACCCATTCTAAAGACTTAAACCTTGCCTGTGATATAAATAGGACCTGCTTGAGAGAAAGGTATGTATCCCAGAGACTACTGCATCTATGGAACAGGCTCCCCATCCATGTGAAGCAGAGATCTTCCCTAACCCAATTCAAGTGCAACTTGGACAATTGGATGGGAAACCAGAAAATCATCCCTGGTTTGGCACCTATGTCTCTAATGGACACAGGCAACCTGTAATGGTTCATCTCCTAGGTCCATGCTTACACTTATCAAGGGTATCAGAACTCATCAGAGATTTGGGATGCATGGCTAGGCTTAAAAAGGCCCCTGTGGTTGTTAGCCTAGTAAACACCTACGAACCTATATAGAGAGAGGGAATGAAAGGCAGAATAGCAGAAACACTGACTCACAATTAAAGTTAGCACAACATGTACTATAAAACAACTTAAAGGAAGTGGTGTCAATAATTCTAGGAAGTTTATGATATGAAGGGTTTAAGCAATGGGAGTGTTAGAAACAACTGAAAATATAGGATCAAATCACTGAACTCATGTTAACTAATATTTATGTTGAGTAGACTGGGAAGGACAGGCTTGAGGAGAATTATCAAGAAATAAGTTCCAGTATATGGGTTTAGTTCTCATTTTGCCATTATTTTACACTGGATTGCTATGCATGCCTCAATGCATCTATCAAACAGGGAGTGCAATTCAGGTTTAATAAAGAGGCATACAATATGTGATTATTAGTCAGGTCAGTAAATAGTAAATAACTAGTTTTGTAGCAGTCACTAAATGTAGAGGAGAAATTAGGAGCCACAAAGCAGGTTTTCATACACAATGTCTTTTTTTTTACCTCTAACTCTCTCTTGTCTAACTTGTCACCCTAACTATCTTTTTTCTTTTATGTCTATATCTCATCCTTGAATCTGAATCTTAGTTACAACTTAGACTTTTCTTCTTATATCTTCTTAAATTAATTTTTATATTGATATTTATTTTGTTATTATTTTGCTATTTTTTGCTTTTTTAATTATTTTTTTTTTTCCTTTTATGTGTATTTCTGTGTGGAGTTTTCTCCCCCCCCTCCTCTGAAAAAAAGAAAAATATATCCAGCTAGACTAGCCCGGTCAACAAATGTAAAATAAAATAAATAAATAAATGTGACAGTGAGATCTGACTAGGGAGCATAGCTTTCAACTGCCCAGAATGTCACAGACTATACAGATTTTTGCATTAGGTTTTTGGTCTGCTCCTGAAAAAAATGTGGTTTGCTAGCAAATCATTGAGGATTGCAGTCACCACATAATGACAGATATTTCTGTTTTAGACTTTATATCCTTTACAAAATGCAAGCAAAAGCACATCTGGTTATTCTAGCAACTCTCTTAAGTTTATAAGAGGCATATTTAAAAGCTGTCCCTGATCTTGCAACCCCTACCTATAGCAGTCTGCCTGCTTGATGTTTTTAACTGTTGTTTCAATTTGATTCCAACTATTAATGCATGACTCCTCCATCTATCCTGTCATGGGTTGGTCTTAATAATTTGTAGCTAATATAAGATATTAGTTACCCCTCTGTACCCTGTTCTAAATGCACCACATTCTGCTAGCCCTGATTCCCAGTCATCCAGCTTGTCTGTCCACAAAGGAAAGTGAGATTCTTCTTCAGTCCCACATTGCCTCCCTCTGTTTCTAAATATGCAGCATAAATAATGAGTCTGCACTGGAGTGGCTATATGTATTAAGTCCTGGATGCCTAGTTCTTTTAGAGGATATATTCTGATCATAGGGATTATTTTACCATTCCCTGTGTTTATGCAAGATTCCATCACTAACCCTAGATGTTTGTATGACATAGATATATGGCAAATACAATGAATAACAAGGGAGGGGATCATACTATTAATTGTTTTAATCCCCCCATAAACATTTTAACTCTGCTGTAGACTGTTTTAATGTTTGTGGTTAACCTACCCTTGGTTGTCCATGTTCCATATAATTGTCCTTCCCTGTGTTCTTGTCACTTCTTAACCTTTTGCCCCATAGTTTCCTTTGCCTTGGCCCTTCCCTGTTCTAACTCTGACCATTTTCCTTACATTTCAAGCCTGATACTCTTGAAAATTCTGCTAAGCTATGTAATACCTTGGGACTAACCACATAAATGTTCTCAGCTAGTAAATTGCAAACATTTCGAAACGTGTAAAACCAAGCCATCAATATATACTCCTTTCATAACATTTGCCTCACTTTGAAAACCAGTACCTGTGTTACTAATGTGAAGAGTCCAAGGGATAATGGGCACCCTTTTCTAGTTCTCCTCTTAATATTCCTTGTTGTGGCACTTCCTCCATTGACCAGCACTTTGAATTTAGGATGGCTATATAAAGCCTGCAAACAGGCTATAATTCCAGGGTTTAATCCTTGTTGTTCAAATACCTGAAGTAAAAATGATCAACTGACTGAGGCAAAGGGTTTGTAGATATCATAATATAATATCCTGGATTCGGTCCCATGCCTACAGCACATCTGGCAAATGAGCACTCATCAACACTCGTTTCCATGGCAGGTACAGGTTTTATGGGGTCAGGTTGCCAGCCTGAGGCCCAACCCTCCTCAGCGGGTGCACCACACACTCACACCTAGGACCAGTTTAGGGTATCCATTCCACCTACTGCATGTCTTTGGAATGTGGCAGGAAACCAGATCACATGGAGGAAACCCACATGAACACAGGGAGGACATGCAGACTCCACACAGAAGGTACCCCAGCTGAGATTTGAACCAGACAACCTCTTGCTGTGAGGTGACAGCGTTAACTGCTACACCACTGCGCTGTCATAATGCAATGTAATATAATATAATATAATATAATATAATATAATATAATATAATATAATATAGTATAGTATAGTATACAAATCTGAAGTATAAACTGAAATGCTTTCTAAACTCTAGAGGTAATCTACAAGTTATCAGTAGACTGCTGCCCTCATATGAAGCTTCCCTCCCCCAGAGTCAGCAAGCCCTGCACGGTGTGCAGGACTAGTGCAGGAGCTCCAGCAGGCAATATGTCCACCGTGCGATCCAGGAATAAGCTGCATGGATGTGCATGAGCAGTCCTGCACTAGTCCTGCATGGACTCAACCCCTGTATGCAAATTACCCATTTGCAGGAGAAATACATGCAAATGAGGTGAATTTGTGATCCAGGAAGCTGGAAGCCGGCTGTGCCAGACTAGTGTAAGCTGCAGAAATGTACTCTGCCAGTAAGGGAGTACATTTCTGCATACTACAAAATGGAGCCATGACAGCTCCAAATAAAAGTGGATATTAAGTAGAAAACATTCCAGTGGCAAAGTAAAAGGTCATTGGCATGGAACACAGTTGCAAAAATTAAAAAAATCAACTTTTATTTTTTTTAGCCAATCTTGGCTGTTTAAGCGTAGGGCAGCGGTGTGCAAATGGGATCGGGCGAAAAATAAGAAAAAAACCTAGAATAAGCATTCTAACCAAAATCACTATTTTACCATTGTACTCAATGGCAGGCAGAAGACAACATGGCTAGTAAATAGTGGTTGCTAAGGGGGGAGGCTCAGTGTGGGACCTGTAACTATGCATCAGCAGGCAATCCTATGCAAATGAGGGAAATGATACTGAATCCCAGATTTCCCCTGCATGCTAGTCAGCACCCAACAGTGTAAGAGCAGGAAGAGCTTGGTGCAAGCCTAGGAGTTAGCTGACATCATAAGGCTGTGTGTAAGGCATACTCTAAGCAGATTGGAACCCTGTGGCTCGGGTTTGCCCTTAGCTTAGCAGAGCTAAGCAAGGGGGTGTGTCTGAGGCTGTCTATGTATTTCTCCTGCAAATGGGTAATTTGCATACAGGGGCTGAGTCCATGCAGGACTAGTGCAGGAGTGCTCGTGCACATCCATGCAGCTTATTCCTGGATCACACGGCAGACATATTGCCTGCTGGAGCTCCTGCACTAATCCTGCACACCGTGCAGGGCTTGCTGAATCTGGGGGAGGGAAGCTTCATATGAGGGCAGCAGTCTACTGATAACTTGTACATTGCTTAAGTGGGTGTGCGCGTCGCACATTGGGTTTTAAAGGAAAAAAAAGTAAACCAGGAAATAGCAGCTCTGTGCACATTTGAGCACTGTGTTTGCGCTATGCACCCCGGGCTTAAAAAGGAAGGCAATGGGAAGGGAAAACAGCAGTAGGAAGGAAATCTAGGAGAACTAGCATAGCTGGCAGGAGAAATGTATCAGAATCAGCCAATTACACGGCCAGCAGACCAGCCAGGCCCAGAACACTACTATAAAATATGCAAATACCTTTCCCTTTGGTTTTTCCAACATACTTTACACCATCGGTGTATACAAGTGGGGAACTTTTAACAAACAAAAACAGCAAAATGATGAGGCTGCAATAGCTATCATACAACAACATGTGGAAGAGGCTGAGGGTGGTGAGGATGTGAATGCTGCCGACCAACCCACAGTGAGGAGACGGAGAAGAGTGCACTGACCCAGGGTAACCTACCAGGGGCTACATGAGCTGGAGATAGTGGAGCACTATAGGGTGGACAGGGACCTCCTACAGAAAATTGTTGAGCTGTGCTGGCCATGCCTCACACACAGAACTAACAGAGGGGAACCCATCCCAGTGGATACCAAGGTATATGTAGGCCTAAAAATACTAGCTACAGGTACCTTCCAAAGGCCAATTGGGGATATCATGGGGATCTCACAGGCAGCAGCATCCAGGGTACTGCACCAGTTCCTGGATGCCATGTCAGACTTGCCAGTGAGCACATATATTTCCCCCACACTCGTGAGGCATTGGCCAGCAATATGTATCTCTTCTACCAAAGAGCAGAATACCCTGAGGTAGTGGGTGCTATAGACTGCACGCACATATACAACAAAGCACCACCTGGTGAGTGGGGTAGGGTCTACATAAACTGCAAGGGCTTCCCCTCCATCAACTGCCAGGTTGTGTGATGCTCAGGGCATAATAATGAATGTGTGTGCTGGCTGCCCTGGAAGCTATCACGATTCCCACATCTGGAATCTGATGCAGCTGTACCAGAGATTTTCCAGTGGGGACATTCCTTATGGTCACCTAGTGGGGGATGCTGGTTATGCACTGGAGCCATGGCTGATGACACCTATCAGAAATGTACATACACCCGAACAAGAAATCCATAATGAGGCACACGCACAGATGAGAATTATAATAGAGAGTGTGTATGGGATGCTCAAGTCATGGTTCTGGTCCCTGGACACATTCAGTGGAGCTTTGCAGTACACACCAGCTACATGTACTCAAATTGTCATTGTATTTGCCATGCTACACAGTATGATCCTGTGGAAAAAACTGCAGCAGGAACAGCACTAGGCAGGGCCACACAGCCCCACATCATTGACAAGGCCTGTACAGGCACAGAGTGACTTGGAGGAGGAACAACCTGAGCCTGCCCCAGTAGGCAGAAGGAGGCATGCCTAGTATGCCCTGGCCTTAGCAAAGAGGCAACACATACACTGACACAGGAGGGACCCAGGGAATGACACCTCTCTCTGACTCACACATACAGTAAAAGAGATGCCAAACATGACACGACCTGCGCTCAACCATGTGTAGGGAGTGTACTATGTGCATCCGACATAGGCAGCCCTCCAGCACCACCCTCAATACTGGCACACCCACAAGGTAAGTCACTCAACTTACGAATTGCCGAATGTATGTATTGTTACCTGTATCTATGGTATGGATGTGAGCATGCAAGGGAATTGGGTGGCTGGATGGGATGCCAGCAGATAGTAGACACCTATAGTGGCAGCATGAGATCTGTAGGAAATACTGGTGTCACCATAATAGCCAGTACTACACATGGTGACAAAACCTACTGCAGGAAATGTGCTGGGCCACATGTGTGTCCATATGACATACACATGCCAGTCAGGGAGGTTCACATACCCAACAATAGTGACAGCTAGCAGGACAAGTGTAGACAAACACAAACAAAGGCTGTGCTAAGGCCACTGAATGATGCCTTTGGGTAACTCCCCCAGGCCTACACAGACAGACTACATCATGTCAGGCAGTGAGATGTTAGTTCTGAAGGGTAGGAAGTCAGAAACTAATATGTAGGTCAATCAAACGCAGTGGCGGCTGGTGACTTCAAATCAAAGGGGGGCTGCAGGAAACAGCTGAATGGGTGAGGTCAATGGGAAGGGGTGCGGCCAACTAGAAAGGGGAGGAGCTATGCTCAAAACCACAAAAATTAAATATACTGCCCTGGGTTCCATACCGTCATTATGAGAGTCCAGTCAAGACAAAATGAAGTGTAGAAGAATAAAAATATTTCAATGCATTGGCTGCATGACAGCTTAATATCTAGATGGAAACAAAAAAGTTTGTGAAGTATGAAAAAATGGAATGCCAGTCAAAATCAAGTATAAGAAAAACAAGCAGCACTCAACTCAAACCACTTCTTGCACTGCAGTTCTAATTATAATTTATATTCAGCTTTATTAAAGTATCAAGTAACTTGCTGAAAGTAGAAATCTCTGATGCCCCCACTTGTAAAAATGTTCCTTATCCAAAAAAAGACCTGCTGCCTGTCATCTACTTGTTTCATGGGGAAAACATGATCAAAGTAAAAAATGAAAAGCAAACAAGAAATAAGCTCAAGATACAGTGCTTAAAAGGATTACTGTACAGGTTATGGACCACACGATTGGCATTCTGTTTATGGGTAAAGCCTGCAGAGATGACTGGAAGTCTCCAAGTGTAATGAGACTCTTAAAATAATGTAATCCTGTTCTTTATTACAAATACTGGCATATGCATTTCAATACCCAAGGCTTATACATTATCTGGTTAAGTATTCTCTACATGGCAACAGAAAGGCTTTCAATGTTGGCAATTCTTTAACAGTATGCTTATTAAAGCTTACTTGCATCTTGCAATCTCAGCCAAGCTTACCTGATGGTCATTAAAGTATTGCTACTTAAACACAGAGCAACAGGCACTTTGAGTAATAAGCATAAATCAACAGTACAAAAATATGACAGAAACCAGACCATTCTGTAAAAATCAAGGACAGATGAAAAGCCACTCTAGTACTTGTGTCTACCTTGGATGGGGGGGGGGGTACTCTGCACATTTACACTGCATAACTACTCCTTGCCTTGCTTCGACACATCCAGAGTCACTACATGGGGGAGTGGGGTGCAACAAGTATGTCACAGTTTGAAATGTCTCTGGCTGACTTGTGATGGCCCTGACACATTTGTCATACCTCTCAACCTCAGAGCAAGAAATCTGGACAAAGTCATACAAAGAAATGGGACAAAGGCCCAAAAATAAGGACATTTTTTAAAATATTGCTCTTATAAACTTAAAAAGATAATAGAGGTCTTGCATTAGTATGAATTTTCTGAATGTTATGAAATCTGAAACTCAAATGTCTATCATTATTTTCTAACATCAGTCTTTAATGATTTGTCACTAATTTGCCAAAAAACACAATTTTATGAAAAATGGACCAAAAATGTGATGTAAAAATATAAAATAGCAACACAATACAGCTGGGAACCTGTCAAAGAAGGGACACTTTAATACTAGTACTGCTAACTTGAGCAGCTGACAAAATAAAATAATCTACATGCATTTCTGAAATAAAAGTAATCTAATGGATTATTACATTTATTTCTTAATTATAATCCCTCCATGTTTATTTTCAAAATTGCTATTTTGCGGAGGGATCATTAGGGGAAGAGCAACATTTTGAGCCAAAATCAGGGACAGTTGAGAGGTTTGGCTATGCCTAATACTATAAAGCAATTTATTTGCATGTACCTCTCAACCTGTTAATGCAATAAATCAGGACAAGGCCAAATATATTGGGGGAACATAAACAGTACTAAAAATTGCTCTTGTATAAACTGAGACAGTTGATAGAACAGGTCTTACTTTAGCATGCATTTTTCTGAAGGTTATGAAGTCTGAAACTCTGTGTGTCATTAGTGACTTAATTCCTAAATGATTTGCCAGAAAACCACAAATTTCATGAGGAACGAACCAAAAATAAGAAGCAAAAAATCTATTCATTCTTTGAAAATCTGGCCAGTTGGGAGGTATGGTTCAGCTGGGGCTGCCTAAGTTTGCCGCCCTTCCCCCTCACAAAACCATGGTCGAATGGAGCCTCCCCCTGCAGCCATTCCAATGATCCATTACTTGGCTGTTTCACTCCATTTACCATAAACACTAATGTGCATACTGATTTACTTCTATGATGATTTGAACTTCATTTTGAAAGTTTTATTTTGCATTTTACAGCACAAACACTAAGACATATGCTAAACAAACTTGGAATTAAAACTTCTCTGCCATTGAAACTCACATTCATTGAAACAACATTGAAACCCACATTCAAAGAAAATACATTTTACCTGTGGCAGATAAAGATTAATTCTGGGCTGTTTTCAAATCATAGGCCCCTTGCATATGAAACATACATGTGCTCTTTGATACACCTTCCTATTGCTTTGAACATTTTTTCCAGTAAACAATGAAACAAAACGCATGCACCAATGCCAAAACTGCCCAATTCAGAACATTTCCATCATAAAAGTCTACTCAAACTTCTACAGTCCACTGTTATCAGTAAATATGCACAATTCTACAGTCCACCATTATCAGTAAATATGCACAATCTCTAAAGTAGTAAAAAAGTCATCTAAATAATTCCACGTTAAATAAATCTGTAACGAAGAGGTTGCTGCTAGCAATCACCATTTTATTTCATGGTTTCATCGAAAAATAAAGTCTCTGATGCCCCTGAGGAATAAATTGCCTAAATGACATTAAAATAAGCTAGTAATATTGCAATAGGAAATGGATGGCAAACTGATAACAGGCTCATAGTATCTTAACTTTCAGTACAGCAGCATTCACCCCTTATGGGAGTAGAACCAACAACCTTCTGCATCAAAAGCAAGTACACAACCTGTTGTGCTATTAGCAATGTGAGCTGACTTAGCATAATCAGCACTAAACTTCTCTTCCCCTGCAGCTCTCAGCTCCTTGTAAAATCTACTCAATACTCAACTGCATCTCAACTTCGCAGCACAAGAAATCTGGAAAAAGCCAAATTTATTGGGGTGGGTCAAAAGGGCAAAAACCAGGGACACATTAAACATTGCTTGTATAATCTTGGAAAGCTGCTAGAATAAAATGCTGTGTTACCACCATACATTTTACTGCCAAGGTCCCTGTGCAAAAGAGTCAGAACAACATACCACTATGCCAAATCACCTGCTTTGTTAAAGAAAAATGCTGTGTTACCACTGTACATTTTACTGCCAAGGTCTTTGTGCAAAAGAGTCAGAACAGCATACCACTATGCCAAATCACCTGCTTTGTGAAAGAAAAATGCTGTGTTACCAAAATAAGTGTGAATGGCTAAGCCTGCCTAACAGTCATGAGTGAGTTTTCTTTTTTTTTTAATCACTTACAGTAAAAAGATTGTCAGCCACATAAAAGAAAAATCACTGTTGCTTAGCAAGGAAAAGTACATTTTTGGCAGCTACATTTGTCTGCTGTCTGTTACAAGAAACATGATGAAAATATAATGTGCATAAGAGCATATCTGCTACTATTGTAAAGTAGTTTCTTGAGAATCTATCCAGTCACTTACTGAGTTCAAAACGAATTAGGGCACATCACTTAATTGCAGTTATTTTTTTACTTGCAGCTCCAAAAGAGAAGCTGTACGAAAGTGCTTTGCGATTTTTAAACATGATTACTTTTGCTATTATGCATGTCAAACTCACACCTCAATGCTTGACGTTTTGTTGCTAGTTTCACTCTTTGCTTTTCTCCTTCATATTGTCATGCCTAGTTAGTACTGCTATATTTTGTGTAATCCATCTTATTCGTCTAATTATGTATTCAGTAGCACAGCTAATTTGAAAACTGCTTCATCTGCATGTAAAGGCTGACAAATCAGATCATATTTAAATTTAATTTTTAGCTGTTTCTAGCTGTGTGCAATGGTTCTTCATTTTCCAAACTAAGCATTAAAAGATACCATAAACAGTAGTTTTGACTTTCTTAATCTGAACCCAGATGATTGGATGGCTACCCATGATATATATATATATATATATATATATATATATATATATACACTGAAGCAAAAAAGCATCCACCAATGTGGGGGAGCTTTGCCCCGCACCCCCCATGTGGGGAGCTGCACCCCCACACCCCCTAACTAAATATACCAACTCCGAGAACACCCTACCGCAGAGGTAAGGGGCAAAGGTCAGCATGCTGGCCAAGTGGTTACTTAATGTTAGTGATTTGTTGGTGTTCCAGATGGTCAGTCTTCCTAGATGTCGAGATGTTTGTCTCGGTCTTTTGGGCTTTGGATAAGTGGGATTTTGGGTTTCAAAAGGGGGCCCACACACACACACACACACACACACACACACACACACACACACACACACACACACACACACACACACACACACATGCCCACACACAGACACGCACACACACACACACACACACACACACACACACACACACACACACGCACACACACACACACACCTTGTACATCCAAATCCCTGTCGACCACACACTTACCTGTAGTAAACCACCATAAATCCCTGTCCGCAAACCACCACCATAAATCCTATGAAAACGCGCGCAAATCTGACCCTGCCCGTCATGAGATCTGACTGCAGCAAAATCCAATCCAGACCCTGTCCATTGTGAGATCCTTCCCCCGACGAGACTGCAGCAAACTCCTGACTGCTGACATTGCAGTCCAACCCCAACGCGTTTTCCCAGAGAATTCCAGGACAGTCTATGCAGTTTAAAACTGCATAGACTTCTGGGAGCTCAGTTCTTCATGTTTCCCAGTCAGGACTGCTGCTGAGACAATCTGCGCATGCTCCAGACTGTCTCAGCAGCAGTCCGGACTAGTGCGCATGCGCGAAGTCCGCGATTTTTAACATTTTTTTTTCTTTTTATTTCTTTATTTTTCTTTATTTTATAGTTGAGGGGGCTGCAGTCCGGCAGTCCAATAGCACGGGCCACCCCTGATCAAACGTAGGACCTGTAGTACACTGATATGCCTCTAGTCAGCATGATAGGTTAGAAAACAGAATGAAATGGAGTTCCTGACTTACCTGTACAGTCATAGCAAATATGTAGCAAATATGTACAAGTGTCAGGTGCCCCCCCAATCCTGTGCAGCAATGTAGAAACAGTCAGGTGTGCCCCCACCATATCCTATGTAGACATGTAGTAACAGTCAGGTGTGCCTCCCCCCAATCCTATGTAGACATGTAGTAGCAGTCAGGTGTGCACCCCCCAATCCTATGTAGAAATGTAGTAACAGGCAGGTGTGCCCCCAATCCTGTGTAACAATGTAGAAACAGTCAGGTGTGCCCCCACCATATCCTATGTAGACATGTAGTAACAGTCAGGTGTGCCTCCCCCCCAATCCTATGTAGACATGTAGTAACAGTCAGGTGTGCCTCAGACATATAGTATATAATGTGCAACTGTGAAATGGACACACCCTTGGAATTGTACATACAGGTATGCATCACATTATCTGGGCCTGTAGTAGGGAATACTGTTGTCGTCTGCCCGAACACCTGCAGGTCACAAAGGTGATAGGACTGATGTATTTGGGAAACAGCTGATGTACCTGCACATGTCAGCATAACTGGAATGCCCCAGGCATATCTGTGCATCAGAAGCAAGTAGTGTCCATAGCACACATGCACCCAGCTCACCCAAACACCACCCACAGGTACCTCTCTGGTCATATCCCTGCTGTTGGGAATGGATACAATATGACCCCCACCTGTATATGGCAATAGTGAAAGAATGCAGCATGCAGTTCAGGTGTCCCATGTGGTGTCCCTAGCTGTAGGTAGCACCCTGCCAGCATCCGCACCACCTGATCAATACTTATAGAAAATATTGGCATGAACACCTAGCACTCCTTCCCTGTCACCCCAGGGGAATATACTGTATGGCGGTCTGGGACTGTAGGACTGACAGAATGCAACAGCCTGCTACAACTGGCCCGCATCACCACCAAATGGCCTACAGGCCTCTGCCAAAGGCCTGTGTCTCACATGTACTGCCACTGCATGTTATGTCATGGACATCCAAATAACAACATAACACACTCCACATAAGCCATATGCAAGGCCATGTGGACAAACCACAGTAACATGTCCACCATGTCCCACTGCATGAACTTTGTATGCATAATGAATGGAAGAGGATAGAATAGAGGGGAGGGTGGGAGCATGGGCAGCATGGAAAGTGCAAAGTCCGACACACAGCTGTGTACTTTCCCCTGTGTACTGTTTGTATATCTAGCCCAACAGCCATGCCATGTCAGTCTGTCAGATGGTGACACATATTACCACCATACATTTACAATGACTTACTGCTAGTATGTGTTATACTGGTGGAAATTGTCTTTGGCACTGCAGTTGTGAGGACTTGGCCCTGTCATCAGTAGTTGTGGGCAATGGCCTCCAGGTCATACCTCAACATGCATACATACTGACCACTCTCACACAATATGAAACACACACCAACCTAACACACACATACATATCTGCATATTGTACAAATGCTACAATCAATACTGCTACCTTGGCCACCTCTGGGCATCTGTGCTCCACTGGTATTATACCTACACATACATGTTACTACATTTCTACATAGGACTTGGGGGGGGCACACCTGACTGTTACTACATGTCTACATAGGATTGGGGGGCACACCTGATTGTTACATGTCTACATAGGATATGGGGGCACACCTGACTGTCTCTACATTGCTACACAGGATTGGGAGGGGCACACCTGCCTGTTACTACATTTCTACATAGGATTGGGGGGCACACCTGACTGTTACTTCATGTCTACATAGGATTGGGGGGCACATTTGACTGTTGCTACATTACCTGGCTGCAAACACATAAATGGGTGACTACAAACCTGCCCATACACCACAATAGGAGTAATGTTCTGACTTATGACCCCTGCTTCTGGGTAACCTGTGAGAATCTGTATAGCTGTGAGGTATTACTACAGCAAGATAAGCCCATACTATCATGTTGATGGATGTGCAAGTATGGTATCCTCTGCCAGCACTGTACCAAGGTGCTGAACTGGATACACAGACCAAGCAGCAAATGTCTGCAGTTTCCCCTCCAGACTGGCGTAACTTTCCATGAATATGTAGGCATTTTCGCACAATACCAGACACAGCTGCATTCACCCTTGCTCCCCAGGACATTTACTGTGAGCAAGAATGTCCAACTGACAGTACTTGAGGACATAAAACATCACAGTGTATAACAGTACACATGTCTGAATATCTCTGCTAACACCAGTACCATGTAGCAGAAGCAGCACAGACACAATCACCTACAGTACACACTATCTCTTACAGTTTGACCCCATATTGCCAAATGATCTATGGATACCCTGCAGAAACAGTTTGCTACCTGTAGGTGTACAACACAAAGGTCTGCACTGGAGTACAAGCTACCTGGAATGGATCCACACATTCAATACAGAAGGGCATACTGGGCATGCTCACACACTTAGAAAAAGGAAGACAATATCAGACAACAGCATACTGAAAGGTCATACTGGGCATGCTCACACACTTAAATGAAACCCATGTCTGCAAACAACAGTGGACCATACATATCTGACAGTTGCATATGTTAGTGCATACACTCCTCACTATGCACTAGTCATGCTTTGAACACACATTGGATAGGAATAGAGATGTATATCCAAGGACAACAAACTATAATATGCCAAAAGTAGACATACATAGATATGTGGAAGAGAGTGACTGTGACAAAGAGCCATCCATCATGAGGCCTATCCCATCCAGCACACAGCCAAATGGCAACAACCACATGATGTGTAAATGTCTTTCACTGTAGAAATTAGCCACTGGTATCCGTCAGTATTACAGACAACGTGGTGCAAGTGCTAGCTGTGCAACATGACTGTACAAGGCAGTAGTCATCTAGCAGCTGTATACACATACTTGTGGAATATAAACCTGCATGTGCCTGCATGTGGTGTGTCAACCACTAGATGAATGGGTTATGGCCCAGGCACACACACTACCCTCCCCATAGCCCTACTATGATAAGCCTGCTGATGTCATCCACTTAGAAATACACCTTTGGAAATTGAGTAGCCCAGTAATCTCTGTGGCGCATCCTAAAACTGTGTAATGCTGTAGTGTGATAAACTAGTTAGGTAGGAGTTCTAATCCCAGACATGGCAACTGTGTGTGTGTGTGTGTGTGTGTGTGTGTGTGTGTGTGTGTGTGTGTGTGTGTGTGTGTGTATGTTTGTGTGTGTCTCTGTATGTGTAGGGAGCATGCTTTTTAGGCTAGTCACACTCACTACAATTCAAATGTCCTACATTGGCAAGCCTGCTGATGTCATTCACTGTGATATACACCTTTGGTAAAGGTGTAGCCCAGTAATCTCCATGGTGCGTCATATAAATGCATAATGCTGTAGTGTGATAAACTAGTTAGGTAGGAGTTCTAATCCCAGACATGGCTAGTGTGTGTGTGTGTGTGTGTGTGTGTGTGTGTGTGTGTGTGTGTGTGTGTGTGTGTGTGTGTGTGTGTGTGTGTGTGTGTGTGTGTGTGTGTGTTTGCATGTGTGTGTCCCTGTCTGTGTAGGGAGCAATGCTTTTTAGGCTAGTCACACTCACTACAATTCAAATGTCCTACTTTGGCAAGGCTGCTGATGTCATTTAATGTGAACCTTTGGGAAAGGCATAGCCTAATAATCTCCATGGCGCGTCCTATAACTGCGTAATGCTGTAGTGTAATAAACTACTTAGGTAAGAGCTCTAATCCCAGACATGGCAACTGTATGTGTGTTTGTGTGTGTGTGTGTGTGTGTGTGTGTGTGTGTGTGTGTGTGTGTGTGTGTGTGTGTGTGTGTGTGTGTGTGTGTGTGTGTATGTGTGACTGTCTGGGTAGGGAGCAATGGTTTTAGGCTACTCACACTCACTACAATTCAAATGCCCTACTTTGGAAAGGCTGCTGATGTCATTCACTGTGAAATACACATATGGGAAAGGTGTAGCCCAGTAATCTGTGGGGTGCGTCCTATAACTGTGTAATGCTGTAGTATGATAAACTATTTAAGTAGGAGTTCCAATCCTAGACATGGCAACTATGTGTGTGTCTCTGTCTGTGTGGGGTGCAATGCTTTTTAGGTGAGTCACACTACAATTCAAAGGCTCTACTTTGGCAAGGCTGCTGATGTCATTCACTGTGAAATACACCTTTGGGAAAGGTGTAGCCCAGTAATCTCCGTGTTATGTCCTATAACAGAGTAATGCCATAGTGTGATATAATACTTTGGTAGGGGTTCTAGTCCCACACATGGCAAGTGTGGATGTTTGTGTGTGTTCTATGACTGTTTTGGGAGCAATGCTTTTTAGGCTAGTCACACTCAGTACAATTCAAATGCCCTACTTTAGCAAGCCTGCTGATGTCATTCACTGTGAAATACACCTCTGGGGAAAGAGTACTCCAGTAATCTCTGTGGTGCATCCTATAACTGTGTGATGCTGTAGTGTAATAAACTAGTTAGGTAGGAGTTCTAATCCCAGACATGGCAGGTGTGTGTCATTCATATCCTGTGTGGAGGTGTCTGTGGTGTGTAACAACTGGACTCATTGTGGAGCGGGTTTTGAAAATTTCTTTTATGGTGACCCTATTATATGTCACAATGTCCACCTTACAAGGATAACAGATGTGAAATAGCCAAGAGGCTGGGGTGACATCAAGGCCTGGTGAACAAAGTTAGCAACCCATGTATTACACAGAGAACACACTCAACCCATGTCTCATACACAAACACACTTGCCTAGACAACAACTGCTATGTTGGCAGTACCCTGCATACCGCCCACGGATAGTAACCATGGTGTGATTGCAGTGGACGGTAGAGAGCATCACACCCTGTCCATCAGTAAAATACGCACATACATGCAGACAGTGTGCCTTCACTATGCTCCCCACTGGATGCCTGCAACACCTGTGGTGTCATCAAATGTGACCCACAAAGGACATACCATGCCTTATACACATGCCCTGTATGGACAGATGCCACTGACACCAGTTAATACCTGTATCATGCTATCAGTGTAGGCACAGGGTCAACCTGTTGTCCATTACCTGTTCCCAGCACATGAGGCCAGAACAGACACATCTGATTATAACACAACATGGGCCAGACACTCCAGGTACAGTTCCGCATGTCGCTGTACATGCATGTGGGACATGTGCACATCCCAGACAGCATCAATGTCATGGACTAAAGAACACATACATGGCAAGCATTGAACAGCGATGGCCACACACAATAGCTACCTAGGTGAATGGATGGTGAATACAATACCCACCTGTTTGGGCCAATCCAGAAAATACACCCCTGAGCCACACTGCGGACCATTGTCATGTGGCCTGATGCCAAGGTATACCCTTCATCTAGACTTGTATAGCCTTCTCCCACAGTCAACCACTATGCACCCGTGAAGCAATGCACGTATGCATGTCAGTACTGGCACCCTGTATTTGTGTGTGTGGTGTATGATGCTTTCAACCACATTCACACTCACTACAACCCCCATTGGCATACTGATGCATGCTGTCCAATGTCAGACACCTCCACATACCCTTTATCCATATAATCTCCGGATAACCCCTGTGGTGCATGGGATACCTGCACAGTACTGTATTGTGGCAAACTAACTAGTGAGGAAGTGTATTCCTGACCCTGCCAAGTGTGTCAATGTAAGTCCCTGAGAGAGTGTGGCTGTGTTGATGCTGACACCTGCTCATGTGGACAGGCATGTGTACTACACCTACTATATCACCACCATATCACTGTTGCAGATGTCACTCACCATCACATATACATTTGGAGAGCTCTTCAACATGTAAGCTATGTAGTGTATCCAATAACTACATAGACATGTGAAAGCAATACATAGTCAGGCAGGGGTTTGATACCCTGTACTGGTAGATGTGTGACACAAACATGCTTAAGTATTACTCTTCCACCCCCTCCCTGACATCCTTGCCTCTGTTTGCCTCTCTCACTCCTTCTCTGGTAGATGTGGAGAACTACACCTGCTTTTCTTAGGCAGCAGCATATGTTTTGTAAGTGATGCTCATGATCAGCTGATAGCCTCTGCACAAATTGCAGCCCTCCTCTAGATGACTGCATGTGGAACAGCTGTAGTAACATTCCCTTAGCCAATTGCATGGAAACACACTCCAATATCTACGGACATCATGTTGGTGTTGGGGCTTTTCATTCACTGTGAGATGGACCTAGATCTGGTGTTTAGAAAACAGCATCACAGATGGATTGGGGATTTACCTCTAACAACATACACTGTGGAAACAGGCCAACACACAGGAGGGGGATGTGCCTGACATGACTACAGAATGTAAGTGTTGCTATTCTGCATTTGGAGTAAGGTTGGTTTAACAGGGTGTGAGGTTACATGCTTCTCCACTGTATGTTACCCTATCTGCTTACATGTTTGTAGGTCCAAACACACACATGTCTCATACCACAGACAGGCATCGGACCACAGTGTGTAGTGGCCCAGTATATGTAAGGTTAGTGTGTGAGTGGCACATATGAGGATGGTGTTGATCAGACAGTCCATATACTGTAATATTATGCTAGCTTACCATATGTGGCTGTGTTCACATTGGTTGTGGTTATGCACTTTCACACAGGTTTCTGTTACTCTGTGCTGTGATATACCTGTAGAGCCTGTTATATGCAGGTACATGTGTATTCCTCCATAAGAAATGTAGGCCAGTGTTGTGGCAGTCTGCCTGTAGCCTGCACAGTGCTTTGTTACATGCCTTGCAGCTTAGTGTACTTACCCAGTGTGATGTTATGTCCAGATATTTGCCAGATGTACTGCTGCCAGGCCACCATAACAGTCATGTATGTCAGACAAAGCAGTGGGATTCTGTAAAGATGTATGTCACAAACTAGTGGGTAGTATGTGGCCATGGCACCTCTGTACCAGTGGTTATTATGTGTCAGGACAGATAGGGGTGTCTGAATGCATAACATATGGGGGCAAATGTATACCAGTATTTATGTGATATACCCATCTACATGGCTGTTAACATCCACATTGTCAGGCTTGGTCCACATGTCTTGCACTAAGGGGTTCTGTGTAGACCTCTGGACTGACCAGAGTGTGTCAGACTGTCCAAATTTATTGGCCATATCTCTGCTGTAGTCTACAGGATCATTGCTGTGCTGGCAGTGGTACTGTACTATGATGTCCTTAGGATGTCTGTCAGTAGCCAATAGCGCAAATGTTAAAAGCAGATGTGACCTCCCACACACAACATGTCTGTGAAGACAACCCCTATTACAGTAGCAATAGTCTACATATATACCTACAATACATACCTGACATCCCCTTACACTAAGAAGTTGGGACTATTGGGGCTGAGGTTGACCTCCACTCCATGATCAGGACATATGGGGAACATATATGTAAATATAATTATCCATATATCTATATAGATAGATACACATATACATATCGACATACATAGATGGATATGTATATGCACACACACACACACACACATATATATATATATATATATATATATATATATATATATATATATGTAAACACTCAGATATATACATATACACAGCAATACATATACAGACAGAGATACAATTGCACATATGCATATGGATATCTACATATATATTGCCAGTAATAGGTATAACAGAATAGATATGTATGCACATATAGTTATTGATATCTACATATATATATATATCTATGCAAATAGGCATATCTGTACACATAGGATGTGCATACATATATAGCTATATATACATATATATATACACACACACACACACACACACACACACACACACACATATATATATATATATATATATATATATATATATATATATATATATATATATATATATATACATAGGTTGGGCAAGCCTAGCCATAACAATTCCCTGGATATTTCTTCCCACAATATTTACTTCTCTGGGCCCCTGTCTAGCAGGGTGACTGACATGATCCCCGGGGTGAATTTCCTATCTCCCATCCAATCATCAAGGTTCCTTTTGAAGAGGGCCAATGAGGCACTCTGCTTGACATGTATGGGCAGTCTATTCCAGAGTATGGGGAGTCTCTGGGTCAGGAACCTATCTCTCCAGTATGTTTTGTTCATTGTGATGACAAAGTTTAGTTCTCTGGAGCGTGTGGCTCTGAGGGATTGGGATTTCTTTAAGTGGAGCATGTCCAACAGCTCAGGGTTTGACATGGCCTTGTATGTTAAGCAGAGATCACCTCTGAGTAGACGATATGCCACAGTGTATAGCTGGAGTTGGTTTAGACAGTCAGCATATGGCATCTGCTTTAGGCCTGTGATTCTTTTAGTGAGGTATTTCTGTGACCTTTCCAGCTGTTGCAGATGTCTTGTGAGATACATATCAAATGGGGCATTATACTCTATAATGCGTCTAATGAGGGATGAATACAGTGGGACAATGACCTCCTTTTTTCTGGATGAAAAGCCCTTAGTGATGAGGTGTGCCACATAGAAGGATTTCCTGACTGTTATGGTGATGTGGTTATCGAAAGTGAGACCACTGTCCACCTGTGTCCCTAAGTCTCTCATCACACTTTCGATGTTTAGTGTCCTGTCACCTATGGGTAATTCATGGGTACATGTTTTTTTCCAAAGAGGATAACTATACATTTCTTGGCATTAAGCTTGAGCCCATGGCTCTGGCACCAGGCATCTGTTTCTGTAAGGCCCTTTTGTAGAATATCCACATCATTTGGGGATTCAATAATGGCTCCCAGTTTGCAGTCATCTGCAAACTTTGTTAGCCAGAGTCCCTTAGTGATGGCCTGTACTTCAGAGAAGTAGATGCCAAACAAGAGTGGTCGCAGAACTGAACCCTGAGGTACTCCACTTGCCACTTGTCTGGAGCTGGATTTGGAGTCGGCTAATTTACAGTCTGGGTTCTGTCAGCAAGCCAGTTGGCAACCCATCGAGTGACATAGGGATTTATGCCCAGCTTAGTAAGTTTATCTATGATTCCAGAGTGGGGGATGGTGTCGAAGGCCTTGGCGAGGTCCAGATAGGCTGTGTGGACCAACTTACCCTCGTCCACAGCTCTGAAGACTGATTCAAAGAAGTCATTCAGATTCAGGAGACAAGATCGGTCCTTCACAAATGCAAACTGGGTGGGGTCTAGTGTTTGAAGGTTGCCAATGTCTTTGTTTATAAGTTCCATGATAATGCGTTCCATGCCCTTGCAGATCAGGCTTGTCAGACTGATGGGACGGTAGTTCCTGGGATCCAAGGGAGATCCTCCCTTGTGGAGCGGGATAACTGTAGCTGTGCCCTACTCAGTGGCCACGAAGCCTGAGGTGAGGCTATGATTAAATATGACACTTAGGTGAGGTGCCAGTTCATTTTGTAGTTCATATAATACACAGCCTGGGATGTCATCTGGTCCCATGG
The DNA here is from genome assembly GCF_019279795.1 of Protopterus annectens. Taxonomy (NCBI): domain Eukaryota; kingdom Metazoa; phylum Chordata; order Ceratodontiformes; family Protopteridae; genus Protopterus; species Protopterus annectens. Next base: position 1,089,984,782 of record NC_056725.1, on the reverse strand, counting down.
ATGCTGTATTCTTAGCTTTGGAGAGTGCAGTTTATACCTGTGTGGCCATGATTATCAGAATTTGGCAATCATTTGGTATTGAGATGGGCCCTTTATGGGGTGAGAGGGGGGTTGAAGATGGCACTAAATCGATCTGCCAAGATATTGGCAATATCCTTGGGATCAGTATATTTAATGCCATTCTGCTGTAACTCAGAGCAGATCTGAGCATTGCCATTTAGATTCTTGACATAACTATAGAATGCCTTGTTGTTGTCTTTGGAATCTTTGTCAATTTTATTTTCGTAACTAGCTTTTGAGGATTTTATGAGGGATCTCAGCTTCTTACTGAGGCTATCAACCTATTATATGTATGTATCCATATTCATGCCATGTGTAAACCTCACGGTTGTGTATACCCTCCCAGATGTATCTCACTGTATGTATCTGCTATGTGTATATTATGATAAAACAACATATGTGATGCAACAGTCATACTAATAACAAGTACTACACAATTGTGGAAGTAAAGGCAATTGTTCAATACTAATCAGAATGTGTATTGACAGATATATTGGAAAAACTACAGCTGTCTTCACAGTGGTCATGGCATAGTGGTTAAGTGTTGTGGCTATAGTGTGCAGGGTCCTGAGATCAAGACCTGCAAGGGCTGTTCATTTTGTTGTGGGCAGGAAAAGGGCTGTCAGATACAGAGTGGTTAAGGTAGTTTTGAGCAGCTTTAAGCATGTTTCTGTGGGTTTTCCGTGAAGTTAAGCAGTGCTAAACTACTGGTAAATGTACAGGCACTTACACAGTGTAGGCTTCGCTTACCAGTGCGCAAATCAGCTTAGCCCTGATAACCGGTGCTCACATCCCAGTCTGATAACATAGCAGGGTAATGACATCTTAAATAACTGTATGTAATGCCATGTACAATACATGCACCTATGTGCTGTCATTACAGTAGCAAGGGGTGTGAATGTCATGTGTGGGACACAGATGTATATGAGGCCTGTACAGCACTGTTGTCCATGTAAATGTGTTACATACAGGGGTAGTAGCCCAGGGTAAGTGCTGTCACACTGGCATGTAGTGTACATGGTGGTACTACTGTTGACAGTGCTTACCCAGGCAAGAGTAGAGTGCTAAATGTAGTACTGACAACAGGCACACCTGCAGGCATAGCTGGACTCTGAAACCTCCCTGTTGCATCCCCGGTGTGTGAGCTGTGTCACAGTATATAACCCCTAGTTGGTAATGAGCCGACATGTGGAATGTAACTGTAGACTACCGTCTGTACAGCACATGTAGTGAGGGCTCCTGACATGTAGTTATGGCATGCATATTGTTGTCAGACATCTATCTGTCAACACATTCATCCTACTGCATAGCTACTTGCCAAGCTGATGACTGTCAGCCTCTGTACAGATGTGCAGATGGCAGGTATCCAGCTATGATATGTACAGGCAACCTAAGCTTGATTGACAGTGACATGTCTGCCTAGCTGTGTGCTGTGTAAGAACTGGCACATATTGGAGATAACACCCTGTATGCACCACATGCCATGGGTACCTCCACTACACTACCACAGTTAACAGAACATGCTTGGGTACAGGTCTCCATCACAGACACTAACCATGTGTTATAATGTATGTTGCATACATGTCAAGTTGATCACCTCAGTGGCCATGTGCAGGAGGCATCTGGGGGATTGGCTGATGCATGTCACTCTCACCCTGAAGGTCACCACAGTAGTGCCTGTCGATAGATTGCCTGCTGCCACCTGGCAGGTGGCAGGATATCACTGTACACACAATCCCTACACAACCTATCTCTCCTTGGACAATAGCTAGGTACACAGCTATGACCACCTGCAGCGATGCACCCCAGTACTGACACATGTACATGTGCATGACTGAGTATAGCAGTGTCTATGTGTTAGCATGAGGGCCTTCACAGCCACCGCAACACCTATTGCCATTGTCAGTTGTGGCTGCTGCTGTATGGGACATTACATGTACCCTGTTAAGCTCCTCTCCATACTGCCTACATGAGCCTTGCAGTACCAGCACAAAAGTGTTGTAGAAATGGGTTGATAGGCATGGGATACCCATTGTGTTCTGGCATGTGTGTGTATGTGTACATGTCCATATATATATGTACGGTACAGCATTCCGAGGCCACATACTCCTATTACAATATCCATTACCACACAGTAGTACAGATAATGTTGTTGCTGCCCATAGGTGAGGCATGACAATGCAACACCCTACTATGCATGTGGTATGTGCATTAGATGCATATCCCTGTAGTACCACTGTTGGGATATACAATGGGTTGTATCACAGTAGTGGCCAATGTGTGATGGTGGGTATGTCAGAGTGTCATCATGGGTTTCAGGGAGTACAATATCCACTGGGGGATGTGGGTGCAGTGTACACTGTCATTACACCAAGGCACACCCGGTATATGTCCCATGTGCTATGTTATGGTTACCACTGTCACCATCAACCATACAGGTAACTGATACCACAACACAGGCCAGTTATGCATGTACTGTCTGCAGCCTACCTGTAACACTGGACACACAGTCACGTTTAGGTCTCTTGGATGTGTGTCTGCCTGTTATGTGTCTGTTAATGTGTATATGAAGGTATGTCACACTATGTATTGTCCATATACACGCATTACAACCCCCATTAGCATACTGTACATGACTGGGAATGTTCTGCATGTAACATGTAACCTGGAACACATCTCACCCTAAACTCTGTGTGGTGTGTGCAATGGAAGCCACACACTTCAGTATCACTACATACCTAGGTAGGGGTCTAGTCCCAATGCTGCCAAGTAAGAGTGTACGTGTATGTGGATGGGTCTTCATCAGGTTGCAGATTATACACTCCCTAGTGGGACACCTGTCCATGTGGCACAGACAATAACTGTTATACAAACCTGTGATATGTGTTCAACTTTACCCCAGATATGTCACAGCCATGGTGTCACCACAGTGCCATACCCCATTGTGGAATATGACTACAGACCATCTTCATGCTGGCAAATGTACACCTACAACACAAATGGATAACATTATAGAGACTACAATCAATCAGTGTACTAACAGCTATAATGCATCATTGCTGGATGGCTACACTACCTGATATATATGCATTACACTTTACTCCTTACAACATGTTACACTGCAGTACTGTGGTACACTGTAGTACAGTCACTGTGTGCATCAGAACCATATTAGCCTGTCTCTGCATTGATGGTATGGATGGCAGGGATGTGGCACATGTATCATCATATGCACAGGGTGTGTTGTTGGTTTGCCAGTGGCTGGGGGTGGGCCATACATATGACACCATGTGTGTGGGTGAGGGGTGTAATGAAGTGAACTGGGCATGGTGATGTGGTGAGTGTAGGTATGGGGTTGTCCTTGGTGTGTTTGTATAGTGTGTGGGTATGCATGCACACAGTTCTGCCATGTGGCTGCCCTACACAGGTGTTTATGTACAGCTGAGGCCATACCTGGTAGGGTGTGCAGTTCACTGTTTCTGGTCACGGACATGTGGACTGTGCCTGCCAAGGGTACCATGGGGATGTCTAGGTTCAGGCCTCAATGTGCTACTCTCACCTGATGATGACAAATGTCCGCTGGAACCAGATCCCTCCTGTGACTGGCCAGGACCACATGCTCGTGGCCTGCTGTGGTGTGATGTGGACAGCACCCTCCTATAGTGCCAGGGCACAGGATACTGCCACTATGAGAGCCCCTTGGTGTCCTAGCTCATCCACGTTGACTGCCAGCTGTTGGCATTGCTGCATCCACACAACAGTCGTTGCACACCCACCACACGTTCAAGCACAGACAGACCATGGTCAATGAGGGCCATCATCTCACCAGACCATCTATCCATGAGCTTAGTTAACATGCGGATGGCACCAGACAGTTCACCAGAGTTGTCACTTCCAGATGTGAGAGCACTGCTCTGCAGCCTCAGGCCCTGTCTGGTGTAATGTTCCATACATGCCTGTGCTACCATGAGAGCCTGAAACATGCACCTGCTGGCACCAGCTGTGTCGGGTCTTCCAGGGGCATGATGTAACCAGTGGCCCTACCACGAGCACCCTGGGACATCTGCCTATGTGGTGCCCTGCCTGGACATCTGGCTATGCATGCTGCGACCAGACACAGTAGGCATAGTCACCACACTTTTCCTGTGCACTGCCACCAAATGGCAGCTGTCCCTCCACTATGGCCACTGGTGATGGGGTATGTATAAGCACTGAAACTGTGTGCAGGGTTGGGGTGGCTAAATGGGTGATGTCCAATGATGGTGCTGTTTCGGCCCCTGACAACCCCACCTGTGCCTCAACAGTACTATCATCATCTTCGGTGTCTGTATGGAAACCAACATCAGATTGCATGCAGGAGGGACCCTAACCGACCTCGCCACCTCTGGGGGAAATCAATAAATGCACTTTACAACTTGTACAGCTTTGCATAACAGTACACACCCACACACACACACACACACACACACACACACACACACACACACACACACACACACACACACACACACACACACACCACCGTAATACCTACCTGTCCGTGACTGTACAGACAGTCCCACTTATATTTCCATGTGTTCCCCATCCTGCATCACACTTGGTAATATACACTCATTGATACCACTCATTAATGTATCAGTCCTCTAAATGCCTAGACAAGTGATCACAACACAAGACCTGCCACTACATTACCTGCCTGACCTGTGTGTAGTGGTTTTAGATGGTCTCACTGCTGTCATTCAGTGTTCACCCTGTGTATGTCTGGATATCATGAGCATATTCACTCCATAATATCACTCACTAGAGTGTCATGTGTATGTATTGCACAATACATGCCAGATATGCTGCTCAATCAGCCTATCATGTGACAGCTGTAATATATGGATACACTCCCTGGTGTTAACTAGTAATTTCCCAATGCATCTGCAGTACTGCGTACATGGGTTGTTGGTCACCTTTCTGCTGAATGCAATATTAAGGGTATACCTGGTGTCTACCTTCCCTCTCAATGACTGTTCCATGCTTCCGACCTTATTATACTATCAGCTGTCTTGTGATTACATACATGACAAGTATTTCTGGAGTGTAATGTGGCTGTCCATGTCCATGTACTGCACGATCCCAAAGGGAAGTACTGCTGCATGAACAACCCCACAATCACACATGTGCATACATGGCCACCCACACAAACACACACACATGCACACACGCATCCTGCATGCATCAGCCTCCCTCCACTTCACCAGAGTGACCCTAGAGACAAACTAAGTACCCACCAGGATGCGCACACACACACACACACACACACACACACACACACACACACACACACACACACATACAGGTGAGGTTGCACAATGATAGTACACACAGTCCTCTGATTGCCCATCTGTCAACATGCATAACATATGGTGCACAACAGCATGCAGTGCAGCTATAGTCAATCTATGCTAGCAACAGTATACATGTGTGTGATGCATGGACTGCACTGATGTACACAGTATTGCTGTGCACCTATTCCGCACCCTGCCATGTACTGTGCACCACACCCCACAGGTGTACAACCCATTGCTAAATGTGTAGTACTGTGTCAGTTATGTCAGCTTTCATGCTCACAGCCCCTATGTTTTTCAGCAACACATACCTGGGATGATATGTGGACAGATGTCATTTGTAAATGCCTGATGTCTGATTTACAGCTCTCAACATCAGCGGACCATGTATGACCAATCCAGTACTATTACACTGACAACCATCAGAGCATACCGTGGCTATGGGGGGGTACCCACCCTTATTTATATGACGTACCCTACCCTTCCTTGATCTGCCATGAGACCACATCACCACATATATTAACAGTACATGAGCCCGATATGTGACATATGTCCTGTACTTTCACATGCAGTGTCTACGGAATGTGTTAGGTGTGCGGATGCTGACCATGATGTTTGCACTCCGTGTGGGCATATGTGTGCACACCCTTATCATGACAGTTTGTTGAACATATTGTTATGTGTACTACAGCACTAATTACGCCTGGCAGGGGTATACTAGCATGTGCCATCTGCATTTGCCAGTGTATGTTCAGTCTGCCCCACACATGTCCCCCTAATCTGCATGATTGCAAGGTCTACTCATGTGCACATCCCTTGGTGTTCACACACTGCCATCAGTATTGCTGTGGGGGTAGGGTTACGTCTGCCACAGTTCTTGAACCTGACTATGTGCAGATACACCCATTCTTAGCATCCTTAGGATCCCTGCTGCAGTGCACTTGTGTGCCATGCTGACACCTGCCCCCCCACCTTCAGCCTTTTTGCAGATGCTTGACAAGTAAAGCCTACACATGTGTATCAGTTTGCAGTGTCCCACACACTGAATACCACATGTTACAGCCTCATCCCAGCTGATAATGTGGACCACAGTAATACGTTATGCCATAGTGTAACTCTGCAACAGTTGCCATTGTCCTACAGGTATATACACTGGTGTTGCACTGTATACGGGTATTGTTCTGAACATGTCCCTACTGTAGGCCATGTCTCCCACCATTATGTTACTCCCTGTGGACACATTCCACAATGACAGAATGTTAGTTATCTTGCAGTTGTCTGACATACCCTTCTAATACCCAATCATGGTGACCACTATGATGATGTGCATTTAACAGCAACAATATGTGCACATGTACAGCATGCATTCAGGGTAGGTATGTTAGATGTGTGCATGGAATATACCATAGCCATTACATGCCTGATGTATTGGCAAGCATCTACATAAACCATACTCACCAGCTACAGGCTGCTGCCTTGGTGGTATACCGGAGGGACCTACATAAGAGAGTGAGAGATGCAAAGTCAGTGGCCACACCTGTGGCATTGCTACAGGGTAGGTACAACATTACAATACATCAACAGTACATGTCCACAATACTACTACATATGCACATCTGTTTATCACTACTATGCAGCAAAAAACTATATCTATGACATGTCAGATATGGATGATCTACCTGTACAGATGCAGATGTATATGCAACAGTGGTCTACTGATGTGCCCTGTGGCCTTACCTGCACACTCCTCAGCCAGTGTGTGGGTAGCACTCACCTCCACAAAGGTGTCCGGCAGTTGGTGGCTATGTGGACAGGCAGGTGTCACAAGGCTGGCTAGGAGCTCCTCCACACATGTCAGTGAGGATGGATGGCATTGCCCCACCCTGTGGTGAGGTGATCCCTCCAGAGTGCAGCAGCATGCCGGCAGACATTGTGAAGCAGGTCAGACCAATGATGTTGGACCTGCTCATAACTGCGGTTGTGCAGTCTGACATCATTGACCCTGTGGACTAGGTCATTCCACAGGGTGGTCCGCTCCTGCTGATCATGGGCGACCCAGCCAAACAAGACAAGGTAGTGCTGTATTAGGTGATTCACCACAATATCGTTCTCAGCAGCTGAGTACGCCAGAAGCCTTCCATGGGACATCTTGCCTGAAAGACATAAAGATGGACACAGGTGTGAGCAAGTCATGCAGCAAGCTTACCACAGTTCTTAATACACATCACTGTTACACCCCACCATATCAGCGACAACAAACTGTACACACAACTCAATAGGTATGACTATAGCTTACCTACCAGTGGGGTAGATATTGTATTGTACCACACTTTGTGCAATGTGTTTGTAGCCATGTTCCCTGTGTGGACACTATCATTGCTGGCCTGTTACAGACTATTCACCTGCATGCCATTGTTAGGGCCATTATGGTTCCATATATGCCTGTGGTATGCTTGCTATGTGGTCGCTGCACATCTGACATTCTGTGTTATTGGGGTTATCTATGCATGCTGTTGGACATGTTCCGGGATTGTGTAGACTATTACTACTGACATATGTTCTATAACAGTGACCCAATAGCATGTATATGTACTATTGGCCAGTAGAACCTCCTCTCCAAATTCATCTGCCCATGTTTACCAGGCCATATCATTGTTTGACCCACCCTGGGGCCTCCTCATGTACTGGTCCAGCAATACCTTCAGGTGGAAAAAACTCACGGGATGTAGTCCCCCCCAGGGGCCCGCACAGACATGATGTTATCCCCAGAGGTCAGGTCCAGGGTCTGTTCCATAAAGGGCTCCACAGATACATGTGGGATGTGCTACATCACCTTGAGGCACCCAGTACACATTCACAGGGCCCACGTGCTCCTC
>NC_056725.1:1089921513-1089971513 GCF_019279795.1 Protopterus annectens | reverse complement strand
AAGGTGGTGCAGAACCAACGGATGAGGAGGTCCCGAGTTGAGCCCCAGACATGCCGGTGCCCAGTGCCATGGCCAGCTGAGGTGGAACAGGTGGGTCTGCTGGGACCCACATTCCCATACGTGCTATGGTGTTTATGGTTTATCAACATATGTGGGTTAGTAATAGTCAACACATTCCAAGATTAGGTATAACAGCATGTATAGATATTCCCATTAACCCAGACACCAGATATGGAACAGTTGCATAGCAAAAGGAACACATGCATATATGGGGCCACAGTGGTAATAACAACAGCATGCAGGTACATTGATGGAACCATAACACCAATGTTGGAGTATTTCAACATAGCACATGCATAGAAACAGATTTATATAATTATCAAACAATAGGACATATGTCCCAATATTACAGTGCAGTCATCACATACCAGTTGAGGTGGGTATTTAGTGTATTGTAGGAGATATGGTGGGGGGAGAGAAAGATGTCAATTAACAACTACTATATTCCTGTAGTTCATATTACTTTCCTAGTCAGTGCTGTTATCTGTACCTTATAAGTATTACTATACTACTGTATTGCCTTACTTTGGACAGTGAGATGGCTGTCGACAACTATATACATGGACTGGTTTTACCTGCAGTATACACTTCTTACCTGGTATACCTGTGGAGGAATTGTTTGTTAACACTAACAGTTTCTACACATACTCCCAGATTCCAGGTTGATGTTATGCATATACCTGTCCATCTCTTTTTGCACAGACTCCGCCCATGTCTTGACCACATGACGGTGTATCGGGACATATGTAGACTATTGCCCTCTTCAATCTTTAGTGACTTACAACACTCTTATACAGGATTTCCTAGACAGTTGTATTATGTAGCACAGTGTGGGTGATAGTGATCAGTGATACATTATTATTCAGAGCAACTGCAACACTCACAATGCCATACAATACCAGAGTAAACTATCAGTACAGGGTATCAAGCTTTTATTTCTTGGCACAGTGTTCGTATCTGACGTACCTGTGGGAGCAATGTTTGTTAGCACTACCTGAATGTTGCCACACGAAGTACCAGATTTCACATTAGTATTATGCAGATACATCTTATTCTCGTACTGTCCACACTCTGGTCACAGCTTGGCAACATGGGGGTGTAGATGGGACATACGTGGCTTATTACTCTCATAACATTTTGGGGAGTTGCTAGAGTGACAGGTTTGTTCTTATAGAGTTGTATTTCCTGTTTGCTGCCTAAACATCTGGGATCATCCCACTGATTTCCCAGGGGGACAGGGTGACAGGCAGCAGATATGGGCCGATATACAGGACATTCTGGACTTATTCTGGACTTATCTGTAAAGTTGTGGGGTATGATTCTATATGCAGCCTACTTCCACTCTTAGGATTCAGACCATGGCTGTGTCTGATAAAACTAAAAAACTGTCCATCACAGTTGTGTGTGCTATATAGATATTGCTGTATATCTCCTACTGATTTCTGTCTTATAATTCGCTTGTGGTTTTACATTCTGACCTTGTATTACAACACTCTTATACAGGAATTCCTAGACAGTTATATTATGTAGCAGAGTGTGGGTGACAGTGATGAGTAATGCCTTATTATTCAGAGTAACTGCATCACTCACAATGACATACAATACCAAAGTAAACAGTACCAGTACAGGATATCATTCTTTTATTTCTGGTCATAGTGTTCGTATCTGACAGACTTGTGGGAGCAATGTTTGTTAGCACTACCTGAATGTTGCCACCCAAAGTACCAGATTCCACATTACTATTATGCACATACATCTCTCTCTGTTACTGTACACACTCTGGCCAGAGCTTGACAAAATTGGGGGTGTAGCTAGGACATACTTGGCTTACTACTATCATAACAGTTTGGGGAGTTGCTAGAGTGACAGGTTTGTTCTTATAGATGTGTGACAATCAGTTGTATTTCTTGTTTGCTGCATATACGTCTGGGATCATCCCACTGATTTCCCAGGGGGATAGAGTGACAGGCAGCAGATATGGGCCAATTTACTGGACATTTTGGACATATCTGTACAGTTGTGGGGTATGATTCTGTATGCAGACTACTACCACTCCCAGGATTTGAACCATGGCTGTGTGTGCTAAAAATACAACAGTTCACATCTCAGTTGCGTGTGCCATTCGGATTTTGTTGTCTGTCTTCTCACTGCTTTCTGTCTATGTCTCTCTCACTTGTACTAAATGACCTTTGGGGATTACACCAGTCATATACAGACATTCCTACACATTTTATTTATGTTGCACAGTGTGGGTAACAGTGCTTAATACAACAGTACTATTAAGTGACTACAAATCTACATTACCATACGATACCAGAGTAAACACATGCAGTCCAGCAGTTAGACCTTTATTGTCAGGCTATTATGCTTTTATTTACATACAAACTATATGAGACTCTTCCTGCCATATTCTCTGGTGTTTGCAGTACTTGCCTTAAACAATGCAAGTTTTATACTGGCAATTAACTTACTAACACTTTTAGATTTATTTCATATGACAGTACATGCAAGAGTATTACTAACCTGCTTTGCATCGCAACTCTCCAGGTGACATCCATGGGCCTCCTGGGTCATGGCTCACTCACTTGCCACTGTGAAGTACATAAGAGAAATATTTAGCCATACCTATCCATAATATACATGATCTGGGAGTTATTAAACAGATAGTGGAGTGATACTTACACACTGGTGGGACATCCCCTGCCATCCTAGCCTCTTGGATCCACTGATCCAAGAGATTTCCTTTTCACTGCTTCAGGTCAGCATAGTGATACCTGACCTGCTCACCAGTTTGGGGTATGCCAGTGGCACTGGTGAGGTCATGGGCTAGACAGTCCCAGGCTTCTGCTTTATATTGGGAACCCTGGTACTGGCCCTGCAGCAGTCTCTACTCATGGTCTTTGACAAAGAGTCCTGCCATGACTCTGGACTCCTGGATGGCCCAGTGCTGCTCCCGAAAGTGCACTCCCTCTCCCTTTCCTAACATGGTGTCTGCAAGGGGAAGCTACAACCAGTTATGAGATATATTCCCGCCTGTTGGATTTAAATATGGCCGATTTCCCACACTTTGCTGTAATTGGATGGTTTTGAAAAGGCTAAGCTATGGGCAAACCTGCTTACCTAAGGTTGGCATTGTTTAAAGGGGTATACCACTGGGCAAATTGAGTTAGCTGTACTACACATTGCTTACACCTACTAAGCTGGCCTGTGCAATACTTAGCATTGCTTAATATTTACTTTGCATTATATTTGCTTTTTGGCATTGATTTATTATTCATTACATGTTATATATGTCTGGTATCCATGATTCATGTGTACGTATACTGTATAGGGTCCTTGTGTTTAATAGGGGACTTCAACACTCTATTACAATTACACCGCACATCTGGGCTTACGTCAGTACTCCAGTTCAAATATTTATGTTATGTAGTAGGTTGTAGAACATATAACTGTATACTGATTCCTTTCACATGTTCAGTTTGATTTTTACTATAGTGAGGATTTGTTTGGTGATACCTCAATCTTATGTACTGCTGTGATGGCTTGGTGGTTAACTACTGTGACTATAGGGTCCTGGGTTCAAGACCTGCAAGGCTGTTTATTTTGTTGCTGGGCAGAACAGCGGCTGTTGGATACAGAGTGATTAAGACACCTTTAAGCACTTGTAAGCGGGTTTGCGTGGGTTTGCGTGAGGGTAAGCACTGCTAACCTTCGGTTAAATATGCTTACAGAGAATTAACTTCCATATTGCTTAATCTGTGCGCACATTGCTTACCCCCATACAAATGGGTTTAAACCTACTTACTGGTGCTTACATATGCTTACTCCCACTTATTACTTCTTAATAATGCATACACTTGCTTACTAGTGCTTACTTCTGCTTACAACTGGAGTAATGTAGACAGTAATGTCTAATGGTTCTTGGGAAGGTGGAGGATTTGGAAGCTGTATGGAGTTATCATTCATTACACATTTTACCTTCCATTTGTATCCCTGATTCCTGTGTACATATACTATATGGGGCACATGTGATTATCTGTGGACTTTGCAACATTATGACATGGACACCTCACATCTGCATTTGATGCAGTACTCCAGTTCACAACTATATGTTACTTAGTAGGTTATGCAACTAAAAATATTGGTCATAAAGTGATTTGACATGGAAAATGGAATGTGCTACAGTGGGACTCAAACCGGGAATGACTGCTCGTAAGGTGAATGCTCTGCCCACTACACTATTGCTATATTGCTTCTTTTGCATATATCTTGCTTTTTATCCTCTTCTGCCATTTAATCTGCATTAACCGTAGTTAAGCAATAGGCAAACTTGGCACATCTATGGTTAAATTTAATCTGTTTCATAAAAAAAAAGTATTTTTATATTTTTGTGTTTACTATTGCTCTTGTACACGTGGGCGGATGTTGCTGGGGGTATGCGTACACCTATGAGCGGTCTCACTCATTCTTTTAGGTATTTCTGCTGTTCCTCATTGGAGGGGCATGTATATTCTGAGAGCTCTGCTCTCAGACATGCCCCCTGCACTCTTACACACTCCATGTAAGATTAGGAGCTCAGGCAGTGCAGCTTCATTAATATGCATGGCGTGCTGCCGTCCTGCTCCTAAACGGCCACTTCCATGCAGGACTATCTTTATTGGATGACAGCTGTAGTATCTCATCTAGTTTAGAGGCAATAACATTGGGCAAACATTTAAGATCTTTGTTTACATGTGAAGTGACTGCTTTCTCCGTAGGAATTATGGTAATTTGTGCAGGCTGCTTGGAGTGGGGGGCACCCTAATTCCTTGATACTATTACATAAGTTTGCTATTTTTTTAGACTTAAACAATACCCCATCTAGACCTGGGGTCTTATTTTCTTTTAGTTTCTTTATTGCAGAACACAGAGAGAGGAGACTTTACAGCAAATGATTATGACTGGAAACCCAGTCATAATTCCTTGTAACACAAGCAATTTTTTTAAATGTAGTTTGATTAGAAGGGCATTTTGCTTTTGGATGCTATTTGTATGGCTGAGTGAAGTGTCTGGCAGCTTTTAAAGCTGTTGGCTCATCAAACCAACACTTTTATTCTGACTACTGTTTGTTTTACAGCATGAAGTGTGAAAACCTGTTAATATATTTCTGTGTTAGCTATCATTTGTGTGCCAGCATGAGGTTTGTCTAGTTATAATAGGTTCATAGGTTCATAGGTTCATACTAGGCTATCTGCCCAAGGGCATTTATAAGCCTAGCCCAGAGTTTTGTGGCTTTCGCCATCCCTTTAGTTTGAAGGATACTATGCCCATTATTTAGCTGTACCTCTGTCAAGCAGTGACACTGAGGTAATCCTTGGGGTATACCTGCGATCTCCCATCCATTGGTCAAGATTTCTCTTGAACAAAGCCAGCGAGGTGCTCTGCCTCACATGTACCAGGATTTTGTTCCACAGCATAGGGAGTCTCTGGGTGATGAATCTGTCCCTCCAGCACGTCCTATTAATAACCGTGTTAAGGTTTAAGTCTCTTGCCCTTGTAGTTCTGATGGGTTTAGATTTTTTGAGGTGAAGCATGTTCATCAATTCCGGGTTGGACATGGCCTTGTATGTCAGGCACAGGTCACTTCTGAGCAGACGGTAAGTGACTGAATAGAGCTGGAGTTCCTTCAGTCGGGCAGCATAAGACATATTTTTGAGACCCTTTATCCTTTTGGTGAGGAACTTTTGGGGCCTTTCCAATTGCTGCAGGTGTCGGGTCAGATACATTCTGAATGGGGCATTGTACTCAATCATTGGTCTGATGAGTGATGAGTACAGGGGAATGATGACCTCCCTTGATCTAGATGTGAATCCCTTCATGATCAGGTGAGCAATGTAGAAGGTCTTCCTAACTACTTTGGCAGTGTGAGTGTCAAACGAAAGGTTACTGTCAACCTGGGTACCCAGATCCCTGATAACCTCTTCTGTGCTTAGTGGATTGCCACCTATATGGTAGCTAGGGGTGACCTTGTTTTTCCCGAAGGGTATGACTATGCATTTTTTAGCGTTTAACTTTAGGCCATGGCTCTGGCACCAGTTATCCGTTTCTATAAGACCCTTCTGAAGGATATCTGTCAGATGTGTTCTCGACTATGGCGCCCAGTTTGCAGTCATCTGCAAACTTTGTCAGCCATAACCCTCCTGTGTTTGCTTGTACTTCTGAAAAGTAGATGCCGAACAAGAGTGGGCCCAGGACTGAGCCCTGTTGGACACCACTTGTGACAGGCTTTGAGTCTGACATGGCGCCAGCAACTCTGACCCTGTGGGTTCTGTCACTTAGCTAGTTTGCAACCCATCTTGTGATGTATGGGTTTACATTTAAGCTGGTGAGTTTTTCAATGATACCTGAGTGGGGTATTGTGTCGAAAGCCTTTGCCAGGTCGAGGTAGGCTGTGTGGACTGCCTTGCCCTCGTCAATGGCCTTGGTGACTGTTTCGAAAAAGTCAACCAAGTTTAAAAGGCATGATCTGCCTTTGACAAAGCCAAACTGGGTTGGATCCAATGTCTGCAAGTCCCCTATGTCTTTATTTATGAGTTCCATTATGATCCTCTCCATAGCTTAGCAGATCAGGCTTGTCAAGCTGATGGGACGGTAATTTCCAGGGTCGGTGGAGGCACCGCCTTTGTGAAGTGGGACCACAGTTGCCGTACGCCACTCCTTGGGTACGTATCCTGAAGTGAGGCTAAGATTAAACAGCTGCCCTAACTGCGGGTTTAATTCCTCATTGAGTTCATGGAGCACACAACTGGGGACACCATCTGGTCCCATGGATGCTGTGTTTTTCGCCTTGGAGAGAGCAGTTCTCACCTGAGCGTCAGAGATGTTTGGGGGGCTACAATCCTCTGGTATAGATATCTCTCCTTTTGGGGGAGAAGTTTGCACTGAACCTGTCAGCCAGTATGTTGGCAATGTCTGTAGGTTCAGTAATTTTTACATCATTTTGAACTAATTCTGAGCATATCTGGGAGTTTCCTCCCAGGTTTCTAACATAGCTAAAAAAGGCCTTATGATTGTCTTTTGAGTCCTTAGCGACTTTTCTCTCAAAATTTGCCTTGGATGATTTTATGAGAGATCTTAGTTTTTTACTTATAATGATCAAAGATGTCTTCCCTTTTAAGGATTTTGCTCTATCTTGTAGTAGCTTCCTCCTTTTGTTGTAGAGCTTGTTTATGGCTGGGGTCCACCAGACTGGATGCTTGCCTTTGGTACAAATAGTCTTTGTTTTGTTTGGGATTGCCTGATCCATGCAGTCCTGTAGGTACTGGTAGAAGGCATTTGTAAGCGATTCAGCGGCTTGAGTAATGGTTTCCGCAGGCTCGGGGGCCTTGAAAGAGACCACACTAGTCTTTAGAAGTGTGAAGTCGGCTTTTGAGAAGTTCTTCACTGTGGTCTTTTTTATCTCGGGTGGGGGCGGGATGTGGACTTCCAATGAGATTAGTTTATGATCTGATCTCACCAGTGAGGGGTATACTTCTGGTGTTGAACATTGTGACCCCATGTTCGTGATGATGAGATCTAGTATGTTTTCTCCTCTTGTGGGGATGGTGACTAGTTGTTCCATGGCATTTGAGTTTATGAACTCTAGGAACCTTTGTGCTAGAGTGTTGGGGCTTGAGTAGTGATCCCAGTCTATGTTCGGGTAGTTGAAGTCACCTAGTATGATGGTGTTTGGAGATACGTTTATCCCCTCCAGTGTTTTCAGGGAAGCTATGTGAGTTTCCTGAGTTTGAGAGGGTGGCCTGTAACATGCTACAAATTGCAGAGCAATTTTTTAAATTTAAACTATATAGCCTCCAGTTTGGCTATATAGTTGCATCTCTCGCATGTATTTGTGTTTTGTGGGAGAAGGAGAGGGTTGTCTGTGTACACTTAAGCTCATTCATAAGAATCTTGCTATAATAAGCTTGTTATAATGATGTTCCTAAAGTACAAACCTTACCATAACAACATTATTTTTTCTCCGTTTTAGAGCATAATAAGGATACGATGTGTATTATACATTCTGTTTATGCAGACCTGAATCCCATAACTAAAACAGATGCATTTTAACCTCACTACAGCAAGACTCTTTTCTCTCATTTTTATATATTAACCAGCATACTCCATGAATTACATACTTTTCCATAACTACATGTATAGCCCCGTGCAGTGGAATGCCTTACATGTGCATAACACATTTTGTGGCACAAGCACGAACACTCTTTGCTATACAGAGATAGGTCATACTCTTTTTGAAGTCTTGAAGACCATCAGATGACTGCAGTCTGTACTCCAGTACTACTGTAAATTTTCCAAATTTCTGTCTGTGTACACAACTCTATTGTTCAACATGGACAAAAGAATATCAGTTTTATCAAACATGTAAGCACTATAAACATACTGCTGTCACTCACTCACACACACACACACACACACACACACACACACATGCGTGTGTGTGTGTGTGTGTGTGTGTGTGTGTGTGTATGTATGTATGTATATATCTAAATACACACACATAAAAAATGTATGTATACAGATCTACTTCATTTGCCCTAACTTCCGATTGACCAACAACCATTTGCCCGACCCCATTTGACCGAAATTTCATTTGACCGAAATTTCATTTGTCTGACACTTCATTTGACCGACAAGTATTATTGGCAAGTAAATGGGATATTCCCCCTTCCCCACTGTAGTGCGACCCTGGAGTTAGAATATATAGTTAGGGTAGGTGTGGGGGTACAGCACCTCACAATGGGGGGTGTGGGGGGCTAAGCCCCCCACTTACTTTTGTTTTACTAAGCAATAGTAAAGCAAAACTAAACAATATAATGTGAAATTAATTGGGGGCTTCACCCCCCCACATCACATTGTGGGGGGCTGTGCCCCCACACCACCATATATATCATCATCATCTTCTTTCAGCTGTTCCCGTTAGGGGTCGCCACAGCGGATCATCTGTTTCCATTTCTTCCTGTCCTCTGCATCATGCTCTTTCACACCAACCACCTGTATGTTCTCTCTCACTACATCGATAAACCTTATATTAGGCCTTCCTCTTTTCCTCTTACCTGGCAGCTCCATCCTTAGCATCCTTTTCCCAATATACCTAGCATCCCTCCTCAGCACATGTCCAAACCAAATCAATCTCGCCTCTCTTCCTTTGTCTCCAAACTGTCCAACCTGAGCTGACCGTCTAATATACTGATTCCTAATCCTGTCCATCCTAGCCACATCCATTGCAAATCTTAGCTTCCTTAACTCTGCCACATCCAGCTCTGACTCCTGCCTTTTCATCAATGCCACTGTCTCCAAACCATATAACATAGCTGGTCTCAATACCCTCTTATAGACCTTTCCTTTCACTCTTACTGGTACCCGCCTGTCACAAATCACTCCTGACACTCTTCTCCACCCATTCCACCCTGCCTGTACTCTCTTCCTCACCTCTCTTCCACACTCACCATTACTCTGAACTGTTGATCCCAAGTACTTAAACTCATCCACCTTTACCAACTCTACTCCCTGCATCCTCACCATTCCTCTACCCTCCCTCTCATTTACACACATATATTCTGTTTTAGCCCTGCTAACATTCATTCCTCTCCTCTCTAAAGCATATCTCCACCTCTCCAGGGTCTCCGCAACCTGGTCCCTACTCTCACTACATATCACAATGTCATCTGCAAACATCATAGTCCACGGGGCCTCCTGTCTGATCTAATCTGTCAACCTGTCCATCACCACTGCAAATAAGAAAGGGCTCAGAGGTGATCCTTGATGTAATCCCACCTCCACCTTAAATGTATCTGTCACTCCAACCGCAGTCCTCACCAATGTCACCCTACCCTCGTACATATCCTGTACCACTCTTACATACTTCTCTGCCACTCCCGACTTCCTCATACAATACCACAACTCCTCTCTAGGCACCCTGTCATATGCTTTCTCTAAGTCCACAAAGACACAATGCAACTCCTTCTGACCTTTTCTGTATTTCTCCAACAACACTCTCAGAACAAATATTGCATCTGTAGTGCTCTTTCCTGACATGAAACCATACTGCTGATCACTAATCATCACCTCCCTTCTTAACCTAGCTTCCACTACTCTTTCCCATAACTTCATGCTGTGACTGATCAATTTTATCCCTCTGTAGTTACATATGCACACACACACACACACACACACACACACACACACACACACACACACACACACACACACACACACACACACTTAAACTCATTTGAAACTACACAAAATAAATCATTGGTCTTGATTCCAAAAGACTTGCTTTTAGTGTAATTGGCCACTTATACTGTGAGAAGTCTGAGAGCAGGTGTTTTGCAATCTGACCGGTAGTATAAGCCTGTTTAAAGCTAGGTGTTACACTGAAGAAATAAACAAAACCAAGCAGAAACCACAAGAACACCAAAAAAGGGAAACCGGACAAGTACAGCACAGGCACGGACTGTTTATTTAAGTAAGCGCTTTCGGCCAAGGAAATCCCTCAGCCTTCTTCAGACTTATACAAAAGTACCCACAGCTACACTTTTAAACATGAACAATTAAGGCAATTAAGGTAAATGAAATGACTTCAAGCCCAGATTTTAAAGGGCTAGTAACTTACCATACCATAACTCACATATCCTATTAACTATTAAAAATTTTTAAAAGCTAAAAATGTTATAAAAAACATATTATAAAAAACATATCTATTCTACAGAACGCCTCACAGTGCATAAGAATGCCCTATATTACACTGCTTTAACAAACTTCATTAAACCAATCAATTAAATGAATCAATCAAATAGTTAAATAAATACTAAGAAACAAGAATACAATGATAGCTTAAATAACATCTTAGTACTACCATTCTATAATATAAAAGCGAATGTATATCTATGTATATCCATTACTGATGCTGTATGATGAAAGAAATCATCTCCTTAGTGTTTTTAATTTGAGAATACATTTTATAGATGCATACTCATTTAAACCTGGGGGTAAGTGTGCAAGTGTTCTGATCTGCCAGAACACCTCTTGTTCTTCCAACCGTAACTGCCATGGGCCACCCCTAATTTCACTTTTTACCTGGTGAATCAGTGTGAACAAAAAAGAATGTTCAGGATGTTCAAAAGTGTGCCTTGCAAGTGCATTGGTTAAGTCCTTTCTCCCTATGGCATACAGATGTTCATAAATTCTTTTCTTTAATGACCTCTCTGTTTTGCCAATGTAGAAGGAGGGGCATTTCTTGCACAAGGCAACATACACTACCCCCTTAGTTTCACAGTTGTATTTGCCATTGATAGAACAAGTTTTATCATTAATGTTTATTTTACTCCCAGGTAAAATGTTTTTACAGTGGGGGCACATACCACATTTAAACATGCCCACACCATTAACTCTACTTTTAACTGTGGTCCTTTCCACAAGGTTCTTAAGGTTCATCCATCTTCTATATGAAAATGTTGGATGTTGTCCTACTACTTTAACCAACGCTTGATCTTCCAATAGAATGTTCCAATTTTTAGCAATGATACCCCTAATAATATCATAATCCAAACAATATGTAAAAAGAAAATTAATAGGAGGCGCCTTGTTCGTGCTATCCTTCTGTATTACTTGTAGTGTTCCACCATCCAAGAGGGGCCTAAAATGTCCTGTTTCTCTTTTAGCCTGTACTTCATTCATTATGTCTTTAATTAGCGTATCCGGGTATCCTCTCCTATAAAACATTTCACTTATATTTTCACATTCACTAATGAACTCCTGTTTTTCAGAGATCATCCTTGCTGCTCTGACAAACTGCCCCTTCACCACACCTCTTTTTTGGTGAAAGGGGTGGCTGCTAGTAAAATGGAGATAAGAATTTGAGTGGGTGGGTTTTCTGTAAATCATGGATTTAAATTTATTATTAACCCAGTCCTTACTTAATTTTACATCCAAAAAGATGATCTCATCTATATATATATATATATATATATATATATATATATATATATATATATATATATATATATATATATATATATAAAACTGTTATGGAGTCTAACACTGACACATATATCCTACAAGGAGTACTGAACTATGTCACTGCCTGGTGCTTTGATCATGGTCTTTAATTACAAAAATCTGCTATATTACATTTTGGGAAATAAGGAAACTGAAACTATCACATAAATAGTAACCCCCCTCAAGGCTGATGCTGTAATTTGGGAGTTGGGCACATCAGTGGACAATTAACTCTCTTTTGGCCAACATGTGTCAGTCACAGGAAATCATCCTACCCTTGGTCAGCTAATTACCAAATGAATACCCTTCAGATCTAAAGAAGTAATTGTTCTCCTCTTTTCTATCAGGCCAGTGATATAATGCACTGTTTCTTTGACATATACTTCTCCAAATACCTAGCCCAATTTAAAAGGTCAAATGCAGAACACACATGCGCACACACGCGCGCACACACACACACACACACACACACACACACACACACACACACACACACACACACATACACACACTGTTGTACAGTATAAGCACTTCCAAATTCCTCTAGGTAAAATTAAGATGATTACACCATCAAGCTAATTATATATAATAAACTTTTAATTTTAAAATGTCCAGTATAGTGCACATGGTAAGTTTCAATAGGGTGCTGGAATGACCTTTAAAAATGATTGTAACCATCATGTCTTCCTTTTTTCTATAATGCACATGACTCATCATCATCTTCTTTCTTTTGCCTTCCTTACCAACCCCTTCACCATCTCTCCCCAATCCACAGCCTTTTCTGCCACTCCACTTACTTTTTCCGCTCTCTTCAAAACCTGTTGCATTTAATAATAGAGAAGGTATATCTTCAATTTTCTCTTTTCCTCTCAGCTCTGATTTTACTCCTTTTAGTCTACTCTTTTTCTGTCTGATGACATTAATTATGATTCACTATAGTAAGTGTTTTTGGTTCTGTATATGTAAGAGGCATTTGGTTTGAGTTCATTTTCCATATGAGAGGAAAAAAATCTCATGATTAGATATACAGAGCTAGCAAGAAAAGGTCAGAAAGAGTGATACTGATCTGCTATTACACTGGCTTGTTTTCTGAAAATTCAGTTTGTCTTGATCCTTAGATGCTAACATGTATTATGTCAACAGTTTGTTTTTCTAGGGAGAAGGTTAAAAACTGAATCATTCAACTTTAGAAAGAAGAGATTTAAACAGAAAACATACTTGCAGTTTGGGGACAACTGTTGTAGATTACTGTACAGTATATAAACTGCACAACAGAAAATGTAGTGTATTAAATGTTTGGTGCCAGTTTCTTAGGTTTAGTGATATCTAATTCTCTAGCTATCTAGCTATTTTATATTCTTCAAAATGTATTGGGTTGGCACTTAATTGTTGTATTGTATACATATGAATTTGTTTTTAATAAAAGGTGTTTGCTGTTCATCAAAAAGTGATATAGGCTCTTTATCATTTACCGGAGCTATCATCAGGCATATTGGTTTAAGATGTAATCTGCATGATAGCTGATAAAGAGTACAGCACCCGAACAACTTTACAATGCATTGGCAGTATGAATTAATTAATTCATTTACTTATTTAAATTTTTGATTGGGATAGTCCAGCTGGGCATATAACCCCCACCCCCCTTAGCAGTCACAGGAAGGAAAACACCACAACATATATTGAATTCTGAGACAATTAACAATTATACAACACTGAGTGTATCAGAATCATATTGACATACAGACATACATACATACATACATACACATGTTTAAGAGACAGACAACAGTTCAGTATTAGATAAGTGCTGATGAACAAAGATATGGCGATGTTGTACTTATGTTTGGCCTAGATAATCATGAGCATTGCTATCTTGAAACTTAAGACATACATAATATACGTGCAGAGTTAATGATATGATACAGAACTTTTGTGACACTATTATATGAAGTATGTAAAAAGATATCAGAAAGCCACTCGGTGATAATTGAGGAGTTATATACTGCACGGATGGGAGGGCAAGTGTCTGAGTATATAGTAGAAATGGTATAAAAAGAATATAGTTAGGAAAGGCTAGAAGAAATAACATAGTAATTGGTGAAACTAGAATAAGTATGGAATTTGAAATATATTGAGGAGTTACTGGAGATGTGAGAGGGTGGGGGATGGGTGAAGCGAGTGCAACGAGGAAGAGTGCAGTGCAGAAGAAGGTGATGTACATGGAGTGAAAAGAGAGAGAGGCTGATGTTGGAATGCTGCATTGCAAAAAAAAAGAGTTAGCACTAATAGTTCACAAATGACAGTCCTTGTTAGTGCAGGGAGTGCAGTAATAATAAGTGCTGCTTAGAACAGGGACAGACCCATTTTGAGCTTAAATGGAAGAGTTTAGAGTTTGATTTTGTACTGACCTCTGAAGGAATGGATTGGGATATGTGATCAAGTATCTTTTGAGTGGATGACCTCACTTCGTAGCTACCTTTTATTGTCCAGCATAAGCACCAATGTACATTGTACTATGATCCTGAAATGACCAACCTGGCTATTTAACATACTTACATTTCTTGTTATCAAATTAATCACCAGTAATGACATGTTGAAAGACTATGGAAAGGATGCTTTAATCTTTATTCCTTTTCTCATACACCCAATTTAGACCATCTGTTTCACTGTTGTTTGGAATGCTGGTTTGTGGTTCTCTGAATGGGCAAGGAGTGCTTCACATTAAAGGTATGCACATTCATCATGGACATGGTAACAACCATTCCCACCCACCCTATGTTGGTACCCCATTTCCCAGAACATAGTACATATTTTCACTGGTGTTTAATGATCCTGTCATCTTTACATGCCCTACCATCACAATGGCACTATCTTTATTACCTGCTCCAGAACAGGACAGTCAAACCTTAGTACTCAGTTTGTTACAACTGTTACATTTCCTATTACATAGCTTCTAGTTTTCTTCATAACCGTTGGCCTTAGCTCATTGCTCTAAACATTATGGACTGTCCACATTAAAATTAAGTTGGACCATTTTTTTCCTATGCCTTTTTGCTACATGTACATATTAATTAAGTACAAATCAGTTGTGTCAGTCCTTCCCATAAACTTAGGGCACACTCTGTCCAACAGGTATACAAATATGCCCCAAAAGGTCACCTGAACAGCTTTTGTTTTGAAATCCTTTAACTATGTCAACACTTCTGTTTTAAAGTGCATACCTGGCTACATTGGTATGAAACCAGTCTTGGAATCCAACAAGTAGAAAGTCATGAAGGGAGGGTCCTGACAATCAAAACTGATTCAGTTTTCAATTAGAATAAGGTAAGTGTAGGACAGAGAAGTTTAAGCTAGTGTATGTATTTTTCTGATAAGGTGTTTTGACTGTGACACATTTAAAAGGTGATTTTCATTGCAGCTTGTAGGAAAGTTATACAATTGTGGGTTAGGTGAGGAGAGCCCTAGATCACAGGAGTAGAGTATTATAGTTTTTGGAGGAAAGTGGGTCATAGTCAGGGGGATCTATCACTTGGGACCATGGTTTCATTCTATGGTATAACATTTTTAAGCTGTGTTACCTTCCTCATTCATCTACACACACACACACACACACACACACACACACACACACACACACACACACACACACACACACACACACACACACACAGAGACACCCCCACACACACACACACACACACACACACACACACACACACACACACACACACACATACACACACACACACACACACACACACACACACACACACACACACACACACACACACACACACACACACTCAAACCCATACACGTGTTAAACTAAAAGCATTTAAAATAGTCTCTGCTTTTGGATGGTGACTAAGGTGATGCCTTAGGATATTACCAGCTCCACTCCATCAAGGTCTTCTTGCTTGCATATATGTGTGCATAGGTTCATAGTTTCATAGGTGTATACTAGGCTAACATCTGCTATGACCCTTATAAGCCTAGCTGTGCAACCCAAATGTGACCCAAAAATTTGATTTATATAGTGGGTAATTTACTGACTGCCTCTGTCCATCAGAGACATAGGTAACAGACCATAGGTGAATTTATAATTACCCATCCGTTGGTCTAAGTTGCACTTAAAAAAGGATGGAGAGCATGTTCCAGAGAATGGGGATTCTCTGGGACTGGGAAATGTAGCTGTCTGTTCCACATGTCCTATTTATGTCACAAGCAACATTTAGGTCTTTTAATCAAGTAGTTCTGATGCTGTTTGTTTTACAAATGGGCAAAAGGTTCATCAAAACAGGGTCCAGGGATGACTTGTATGCCAGACACCGATCATCTCTCAGAAGTCTGTATGATACTGAGTAAAGAGACAGGCCTCTGAGGCGATCAACATAGGACATTGTGTTTACTCCTTGTATACTTTTTTTTGTAAAGAACCTTTGTGGGCAATCCAGTTACTGCATGTGTCTTGTGAGTTACATACCAAAGGGGACATTATTTATTTATTTATTTGCATTTGTTGACCAGGATGGTCCACTGGGCTGAAATTAGGCCATTTTCAATGGAGACCCGGGGAGAAACATTCCACAATGAAATGTACAATACATCAATACACATATCAATGCAATACATTAATACATTGAAAATACATCAATACATATATCAATATAATATGCACATGTCAAAAACATCAGTATACAATATGTACAAGAAGTAGACTGTCATGATGTGTATAGTGATGCAAGAGTTGCAGAAGGAGTTGAATGAGCAAGGTAATAATCAGAGACATTATTAGGTTACTATGTAAAGGTTGAAATGTTTTGCACAAACTAGTGTATGCTTAGTTAGGATAAAGCTTGGTATAGTTAGTTACATCTATTGACAGAAGATTCTTAGAACATATTATGCATCCTTGTCTAAAGAGAAATCATAAGCTTACATGAAATTAAGCCAATATGAACCAGATGGAGACATAAACTAAAAGCTAAGAAAGACAAATGATAGAGGAGATAGAATGAGAATGTCAGATAAGTGGTTAATGTGGATTTAAGGTATTATCAAGTTGTGGGAAGTGTAGATTTGGCACAAGTGCAGTGCCATAGAGATGAAAGGTGTTGTTTCAGGGATTTTTTTAAAGAAGGCTGCATTACTGGTAGTCCTGAGTGATGGGTGGGAGGGTGTTCCATAGCTTGGTAATAGAAAAGGAGCACAGCATCTGACCAGCAGAAAGGTTGGGTTTTTCTATGTTCAGGAGCAGTTGACTTTCAGATCAAAGAGGTTTATTTGGATGGCACTGAGTGAGTAGGGAGGAAATGGCAGGGCAAGTTGATAGTTTGAATATAAGTTTATGTGCAGTGATTAATTGTAGGTATGTAAGATAGTGTGGGAGCTCTAGCCAGTTTAGTAGGAGTCGTAAGGAACAATGGTGGGATGAATATTTTGCATTGGTCACAAATTTTGCAATTTTATTATAGCATGAGTCAAGTTTGAATTTTAAGGAAGACTGGATATTGGTAAGAAGAGGGGCACCATATAATAGAGATGGTAGCAGAAAGGAAGTGGCCAGGGATAGTTTAGTGGGCTGGTTGAGGAAGTATTTGTGTCTATACAGTGTGCCACGTTTTTGGTGTGTTTTTTGATGTTACTGTTAATATGGAGGTCAAAAGTTATGTTTTCATCTATGCTGACACCAAGTAGTTTTGTATTTGGGACAACCTCAATAATAGTGTTGTCTTGGGAGTGAATAGAGAATTTGTCCTTGTTCAGGGAAATGTTTCTTTAGGGGTAAATAGCATGAGTTTAGTTTTTTGGGGCACAGGGCATGGCCATCCATGTTTCAGTGGCAATGAATGTACTTTGGATGAGTTGTTGTAGTTCTAATGTGGAGTTGGCAGTACAGATGATGGCTGAGTCATCTGCATGTTGGATGATAGTGCCTTGACTAAGGCTGGTGTGGAAGTTGTTTATGAAAATACTGAACAGCAGGGGCCCTAGTATAGATCCTTGAGGCACACCCATGGTCGTGTTGAAGAATGGGGAAAAAGACTGCTGCAATTTAATTGATTGTTGCCTATCTGTGAGCTAGTTTGAGAATCACTGCAGGGTAGAGGGTGTGATGCCTAAGTTAGACAGTTTGGTGAGAAGAAGCGGGTGGGAGACAGTATTAAAATCCTTGGAGTGGTCAAGAAAGAGAGAAGAGACCATTTTTTCAGCATCTCAGGTACTGTTGACTGTGTCCAGGAAGGATAAAAGAACTGTGGTAGTACTGTGCCCTGGCCTAAAACCATGCTGAGTGAGAGAAAGGATTTGGTTGTATAGCAGGTGATTTAGAAGTTGTGCATGGATGTATTTTTCTAGGATCTTAGAAATAGATGAGAGGATTGTGATAGGTTTTGTATCCACCTTTGTGGTGGGGGAGAATATATGCTTTATTTCCAGATTGTGGGTATATAGGACTCCTGGATTGCTCTATTAAGAAGAATACTGATGGGATAAGCAACAGAGCTGGCTGACAGTTGAAGGAAGTCAGGAGGTAGGTTATCGGGGCATTAGTGCAATGTTTGAGTTTTAAAAGTAGGCTTTTGTTGTAGTTGTAGGAATAGGTGAGAGAGAAAACCTGGGCGGGGGGGAGCTACAATTATTTTGAGATGATTAGGTTGCAGGAGTTAAGCTGGTTTGAGGAAAGTTGGTGGTGAGATTGGTGATGGCATTTATGAAATGTGAGTTAAAGTGAAGCTATTTCGGTAGGCATCTTATCTGGAGTCGGGCATGGATTGTTATTGGAGCATGGTTTTAGTAAGGAATTAATGGAGCTACAGAATTTTTTTGGGTTATGCTTTTGGTGATTTTGTAGATTACGGTAGTATTGTTTTTTGTTTTTGATTATTAGACAATTTATTTTATTTCAGTGTTGCTTATATTGTGTGAGGTCACATAGCTTGTTATTTCTTTGTCATGCTTCCCATGCTTTGTCCCTGACCCATGAGTTGCCTAGTGGGTCATTTGGCATGATTAGTTTTCACTCTCTTTTGTTTTTGTCGGAGAGGAGCCAGTTTGTTTAAGATCCTGAGAAATATAGAGTTAAAGAACTCTACTGCTTCATCGAGGTTAGGATGTTTAGTGCATCCCGATTGAAGCTATGTAGAGTTTCATTAAGGATGGTTGGACAGAAGTGGGATACATCTCTGATTTGTTTGTACTGGTGATTACTTGGCATTGGGGTATATTTACATATTATAAAGGAAGGTAGGTGGTCACTAATACTGTTGGGTAGTGTTCCTGTGGAGGAGATTTTATTAGTGTCAGAGACCATAATCTAATCCAGGAGAGAGCCACTGCTGCTGTTTTTATTGGATCTGGTTATACTGGTGACCAGTTGAGTAACGTTGAGTCAGTTGATATTTACACTGACTAGAATGATTTTTTCATTTTTTATGTTGTTTGAGGGCTAAGCTACGATTTCTTCTAATATGGAAATGTTACTTGGTTGGATATACAGGACTACAATACAGAGGCTTTTGTTGTTATTCATTTTTAGGAGGGATATACGTATTGTGGCTGTGGAAAACTGAGGGATAGACTTGGTGCATGGGATTATATTAAAGTTATTTGGGTATATCAGTATGACACCCCCATCTTTTTTACAAGGTCTATTGGATCTTATACATACACAGCCTGAGGGTAGAAATTTTGTATTTTTAATGTAAGGTTTTAACCATGTCTCAGCAGCTATAACATCTGGTTGGTTGTGTGCTATCCTGGCATGTAAGTCTGTAATTTTGTTTCTGATACTTTGAAGGTTGAGGGTAGTGAAGTTTAATGATTTAAGGGGATTAGATGGGTTGAGAGGGGAGGTGCTAGGGCCTGGTTTGGGATATATGTCTCCACACTGGGGTAACTTTGAGTATATATATGGGAGGGGATTGGATGCTGCTTCCTTTTTGTTTTATATCGGCAATAAAAAGTCAAGTTTGTATTGGTACTTTTTTGTGTGGTAAGGATTTTTACTTTGGGATGTAAGATAATGTTGGTTGGATATAGGCTAGAGGATATGTAAGGAAAGGTGGTAAGAGATGGTGTTTGTGAAAAAGTGATAGATGTAGGTTTGCAGTATTTGTAAGGTATATTGTTAACTGTAGTAATAAATACAGGGAAAGAGAGCAGTGTATTAGTGATGAGAGACATGGTAGAATGAAAAGGTGGTTGATTTAGAAGAATGTAAGTAAATGTTTTTAAAATGTTGGAAGGGTTAGAGAGACGATAGTGCTGAGTGCTGGGGATTAGAATGAAGGTTTGAAGGTCAACTAGTGAATTTAGGTGATGGGAGGAGTGTAGTAAATTGGACTTGATTAGAAGGAGTGTGTGACTGGATGAGTTGAACTGGAGGGAGGAGTTAACATTAGGATAAATTTAACTGAAATGGAGGTGGATAGGGCAGGGGAGTGTATTGAGCCTGAGGGTAGCGAAGGAAAACAAAGTGGGCTGATCCTGGCCTCAGTTTTAGCTCAAGAACAAACAATCAGCAAGGTAAGTTATGATAGATTAAAGAATACTTGCAGAGTGTAGGGAAAAGAGAAGGATTTTATGAAGGCTGTTTGCAGTGGTAATAGTTTCCTAATGGGAGTGGAAACTGTTGGCAGGGCAGAGAGAGAGAGAGAGAGAGGGTTGAAGAGAAGAAGACAGAGGAAAACAATTACAAAGAAAGGAGAGAAAATGATAGTAGAAAGTTTAGAGATGTAGTTTAAAAAATAAATGTAAAGGCACTATTGTATAAGACAGTGTTGTATGTCTCTACAAAATTAGCTACAAATACCAGGAGATATGTTTAGCCTGAGCGGTAGAAGATAGGGCAGCAGGAGGAAGAGGGGGAGTTGTGAGGTGATGTACGAGGAAGCCATTTGTTAGGAGTCAAGGGATAGAGAAAAAATAATAATAACCAGTTGGGTTTACATACATTAACTATTTAGGACAACAATCCTGGGTAGTAGCTTTGGGCATCCACCAGGAGGGTTGTTAGCTTTCCCTTTGGGTTCAGGTTGGTTCTTTGGACTCTCAGGGACCACCAAGAAGAAGGTAAGATTTGTGGATGTGCTTACTGATAAAAAAGGGGAAAATATATTTTAAATTAGTGCAGTGACTCTGATAAAGCTGCTAGCAATACACCTGAGTAATATGATAGGGTGAGTAGGAAGATATATAGGCAATAGTGACAGGAGGGTGGGGGAGAGTGCAGAGGAAAAGAGCAAAAAGAAAACAAAGACTTTTTTCATCTAAATGAAATTAGACAGTATGATATTATGATAGGTCTGATGAGGGCCAAGTACAGAGGTATCATGATCTCCTTGGACAAAAATACCATGCCCTTGTATATACGTTGAGCAACCTAGAAGGATTTTCTTACTAAGCAGATTTAGAATGAATAGCATACAGTTTACCCACACCTCATGCACTCTTCCTTAAAACTGCATTTTTTTATCATGTACCTCCCCCAATCCCCTAGCAAGCTGATATGTAAGGTGAAGATGAAGCCCAGTAAGAGTAGGGCAATGCAGGCTATACCTTTTGTGTTTGCATTAACATGGCAGACATAGCTGCCATTGTGCAGACTGTTTGTGCACAAAAGACCACACTGTTTTTGTTATAGAATGTTGTGGTTAGTGAGTGGAAAAGAAATAGAGCTCAAATAAAAGTTTTTACTAATGACGTGGATTTAATACTGTAAGTTGGCAATCTTGTTTTTGTGGGCTTTCCCTTCAGATTAATACACCCCTTTGGAATCCTGTGTGAAGGGCTGCTATTTTCTAAGCCAGTTTCTAAGCATTTTTAATGCAGACAGTTATAAGCTGAATTTTTAAATTGCTTTGGACATTCCATTAATCACGGTATTCATAATAAATGTACTGAAGGAAGTGACCTGATCTAGTTATTCAGAACCTGACCTAATTATTACCTTTCTGTCTTTCTTCACTTCAGTTGTTTTTCTTTTCTTTTCTTTTCTTTTCTTTCACTCATGCTCTGTAGATATTTAATGATTTCCTAAACCCTCTTTTTTTTTTCTTTCCAGTAAACAGTTACACTTACATGAAGTCGCAGTCCCCTTGTGATTTTACTGTAAGGATACAACACTATGAGACAAAATATACGGCTAACTTAAATGTTTGTACTGGAAGATGAATTAGAATGATAACAAATTACTTAACATCTTTAAAGAGGAGCTATCAGCATTTATCATCTCAAAAGGCTGTTACAATAGAGCTCAGCTATTGGGAGTGCAGCATTTGTAATGTTTTATGACATCAAGGTGACTTCTTGTGCACTCAGAACAGAACAGAACAGTGAAATTAAACAGAAACAGCTTGGATTGCGTTTAAATAACTCAGTTTATTTCTTATAACGTTAATTATACTTAAATAAACTAGATCTGGTTTTGCTGAGACTAAAATTTAACAATGCATGCAAGAGATCAGGAATATCAGTGTTGTTTCATGGCTGCCTTGCAAGACCCGATTCTTAGTAGCATAATTTTAGTTTGACCTTCCTATATCTAATAATTTTGAAATCATGTTAACTTCACTAAGTATATTTCTAAATACTTTCATTTATTTTAGCCCGATCAATCAATTTATTAATTTACTTATCTACAAATATACAATTTACATACAAGATCTACTAGTCAAAGTATAAATATATGGTGTTACATAAGTAACAAGACAGAATTCTGTCCATTCCTTGATCAAGGAGGAAACCAATCTCATTTATTTTCGAAATTAGTGAAAGTCCTAACGTTGGTGCATGATTTTTAACTACTGAGTGCTCTGGGAGCTATCGAATTGCAGGTAAAATCAGAAAACAGGATGATGAAAATGGAATCTGTCCTTTCAAAAGCAGAGACAAAATATAAGTGTAAACAACATGGCATGGAGATGAATTTCGATGAGTGATGGCACAGCTGCATAATTTGTTTAGCTCTGTCTTGCTTCTTTCTCTACACAGAAAATTAAACTAAGTAATGAGCCATAACATGCATCACATTTTTCTTTTAGAATAAGTAGAAACAGGTGAAAATGAAAATGATTTTCGGAATACAGAGACAGGAAAGATTGCTGTCTGTTTACAACGCAGCAGCTTTGATGCTCGACTTCTTGTGTGCTTTAAAAATAAATGCTAGAATTCTCATGCTTAAGGGGTTTCTATGGTCTACAACAGATACCATAATAGTGGCTGATATCTCATATGGGCATAACTTATAGCTAAATGATGCCTTTGTCAAAAGAAAACTACATAGCGTAATAAGATATCTATGGCACTCAAGGTATTCCCTGTACACATTATATTTCCAGATTCTTGGACAGACAGTGCCTGATATGATTCTAGCAAAGCAGACATAACAATTTAAGAGATATATTTGTCAATGTAGTTTTAAAATGTAAATAGGAAATTAAAACAATAGTGTACAAAGAATGGTTCTAAATGGATAGCTTTTATTGCTTTTTCATATTGTATTAAACTCTCGTGATGAAAATAGTACCTGCATTTGTTTTAGTGGTTCCTTTTTAATATAAAACAGTGCATTTTTAATTTTCTTTAAGAACTTATATATATCAGGGTCTCACTAGATTAGTATACTGCCATACATTTTGACCTGCCAACATCCTGAGTATGTAAACCAAACACATTTCTATAGAAACTTTTTAGTTAAACCAAGTACATTTCTATAGAAACTTTTTAAGTTAAAAATATGCTCTGTATTATGTGTCCTAAAGGAATGTCTTTGAGTATTTGTGTTTTTATAATGAATGTTATTCCCTGGTGCTTTGAAAGGTATACAGATCTGACTTTGTGTTTTCCCATCAAGCTGATGTCTGCATTACTTCTGTGAAAGTGCACCTCTCTATTCAGTCACTCTTACTGGAGTAGGGTCTTGCTATGACTTTCTTGGACCTGGATACCATGTCCTTACTTATGTCACCTAACATATAAGTAAGGGCATGGAATCCTGGTCCAGAAAAGTCATAATGCCATTTTACTCAGCCCTCATCAGACCCATCATTGTGAATAATGACCCTTTTGTCATGTATCTGACCAAACATGCAACCACTGGAATGCCTGCAAAGGTTCCTTACCAAAAGAATCCATGGCATAAAAGCATTGTCCTATGTGGATTGCCTTAAAACCTTAACTCTATACTCACTCTCCTACGTACTACTAAGAGATGAACTAAGCCTGGCACGTTAGACATCCTTGGATCCAGGTCTGATGGACCTTTTGCACATCAGCAAAACAAACAGCATCAGAACTACTAGAGCGAAGGATTTAAATTTTGACTGCAACATAAATAAGACATGTTGGCAAGACATAGATGTGTCTCAGAGGATCACCATTTTCTGGAATAGGCTCTCCATCCATGTGAAGCAGAGCCCCTTCCTAAACCCATTCAAGTGTAACCTTGACCAATGGATGGGAAATCAGAAATTCACCCCCAGGGCTGGTTCCCATATGTCTGATGGACAAAGGTAGACAGAAATTATGTCCAAGCTAACATACCCATCCATATAATCTTTAACTATTTATTTATTTTACATTATTTGACCGGGTATGTCTAACTGAGCTGAAGAGCTCTTTACCAGTAGAGGCCCGGGGAGGAAAGCTCCATACGTTAGACAGTTATACGTAATAAAAGCAATTAATAACAAAAGATAATACATAGTTCATACAATACAAGAACAAAAAATTGTCAGAAGTGTGTTCAGTAAGAATCAGAAGTACGAACTTAGGACATTACTTAGTGTAAGAGAGATCATATTAAAACATCGACAAAAAAGTTTTCAGGATTGCATTCTATGAGAATAAGATGTATTAGCTTAGGACTTTTATTTAAAAAGTTTTTGTTAGACAGTACATGTATTATCAAATGAACCCCACAGGTGTTAAACAGATTAGGTTGAGAAGTTCAGTTTTAGGATTAGTTTAGGAGAAGGAGAGAGAGTGTGTGTGAGAGGAAGAAGAGTGCAGGGGGTTTGTTGTCTATTAGATGGGGGAAATAGTTTAGGGAGGGTGACTACAGTACCAAGTCCAGTGACATTTTAGATACTCTTTGGTGGCACTCTTAAATTGTTTAGATTGTGTGAGGGTTCTGATTTCAAGAGGGAGTTTATTCCGAGCAATAGAAGGATGGTAGCTATATATGTTGCATCCAGATTTGGTCTTGAGTTCATAGATATGTAGTAGGTCTTGGGTAGAGCTCTGGAGAGAGGGGGATAGAACTAGACAGTAAGAGAGCTGGAATAGGATAGAGTGGATGATCTGGAGCTGAGAGAGGAGAAGCTGGTGGGGAAGTTCTAGCCAGTTTAGATGTTTTAGAGAGAGACAGTGATGGGATTTGTATGGTTGTTGGGCAGCAAATCTATCTACCTTGTTGTAAGGAGACTCTAGTTTCATCAGTACAGTGGAGTTGAGGTTTGTGAGAATTTGAGAGCTATACATTAGAGTAGGTAGGAGGTAAGCATGAGAGAGAGAGAGTGATCTTGGCTTCAGTTGTGAGAAACTTTTTACTTCTGTACAGGAGCCATAATTTCTGGTGGGTTTTTCTGATTCAATTATTTACATGTAGGTCAGATTTAAGCTGATTGTCGATGGTGATGCTGAGGAGTTTTATGCTGGATTCCACTTGGATGGGAGTGTTATTAAGTGACAATATGGAGAAGAAGGATTTAATGTGGTTAACATTTATAGGAAGAGAGAGTAACTTTTTTTTTTTGGGGGGGGGGTTGAGGATGAGCTGGTTATTGGTGAGCCATGTCTCAAATGAATTAAAGGATTGCTGGCTAGCTGATAAGAGCTGAGAGCGAGAGTTGGCCATGGTGATGACTGTTGAGTCATCAGCATATTGAACTAGAGGAGACTGAGGGCAAGAAGTATGGAGTAGATTAGTAATGACATCGAAAAGTAGTGGTCCAAGAATAGATCCTTGAAGAACACCCATTTTAAACTGGGAGAGGAGGAGATATTGCAGAGTGCCATCTCACTGATTGCAACCTGTCAGTGAGGTAGCTAGAGAACCATGTACCGGTATCAGAGGAGAAGTTAAGGTTATACAGTTTATCCAACAGAAGAGAGTGAGAGACTGTGTCAAAAGCCTTTGAGAGATCTAACAATAGGCAAGAAATAAGTTTGCCATCATGTCTGGCTACAGAAGTAGTGCTAAGGAAGGATAATATGGCTGTGGTAGTGCTATGTTTAGGTTGGAAGCCATGCTGAGTGACTGAGAGGATATTTTCCTGTATTAGATATTGCATGACTTGTTTGTGTACACATTTTTTCCAGAACTTTAGAGAGAGGGATGAGGATATAGGTCTAAAATTGGTTATGTCTGCGGAGTTACCTCCTTTGTGTATAGGTAGTGCGTAGAATTGTTTCCAGATAGAAGAAACGTTTGATTCAGAAATGGAGTGACTGATTAGGATAGAGACAGGGAGAGCAAGAGAGTCAGTTGCTATCTGAAGGAAATATGAGGGGATGTGATCAGCTGATACTGAGCATGGCTTTAGCTTGGAGAGTAGAGATTTGATATAACTGGTAGAAACAGGTTTAATGAAAAAAGTAGGAGCGGAGTTAGTGGTTAGAGTAGATTCAGAGGAGATTAGAAGGTTAGTTGTAAAGGAGTTAGGATTAGGGTTGATTAGCTTAGGTATTGATTCAATAAAGTAAGTATTGGAGGTGTTGGCTGTTTCGTCAGTTGTTCTGTCTGGACAGGGATTAGGGGAGCTTGGATTACCAGGGTGTATAATTTGGTTTATAGCATTCCAGAATTTTTTTTGGATTTGATTTTAATGCTGTTGGAGGGTTGTAATAGAAGTCTTTTTTATCCTTCTTTATGAGTTTTTTGTCTTATTCCTAAGTTCTTTCCATCTTTGCAGGTCTACAGGGAGATTAGTTAGTGTCCATTTCATCCAAGACCTGTCTCTAGCTTTCATAAGTGTGCGAATAGTTTTTGATAGCCATGGAGATATGTTAGATTTTATACATACTTTATGGAGGGGAGCAAGTGAGTTTAGGATGCTAAAGAAAGTTGAATTAAAATGTCCTAACTAGCATACCCCCTTCTAATATAAATGTCCAAGATGCAAAAGGACACACTTGGGTTGTGTGGCTAGGCTTACAAAGGCCCTAGTGATCGTTAGCCTAGTATACACCTATAAAGTCATGAACTCCTTATGGATTTTCTAAAAGTACTGTGAAAGTTCTTAAGTTATTTTAAAAATCCCACAGATAACTAAATTGTTAACTGGCATCATCCTTAATAGCTATATAATTTTCACTTCAGATGTGCCTAATGATTCTACACATACATTTAATCAGATTATTTTCTATGCCTGCATTTCATCAAGGATTTATTTTTTCCCTTGCATTGCATTATACTGATTTTGTCCTCACTTAGCAATGTCAATCTTTCGTGTTAGAGATGCAGACACATGCGCGCGCACACACACACACACACACACACACACACACACACACACACACGGATGCACACACACACACACACACACACACACACACACACACACACACACACATAAACACACACACACACACACACACACACACACACACACACACACACACACACACACACACACACACTCTCACCATAACTTTCAACTATCCAGAACTTCATAAAATAATCCTTATTTTTTTGTCTGTTCCTCATAAAACTTATAGCTTGCTGGCAGATCATTGAGGACTGAAGTAATTAACTAATTACAAGCATTTACGTTTAAGACTTCATATCCTTCAAAAATGCATGCTAATGCAAAACCTGTCTTTCTAGCAACTTTCTGAGTTTATAAGTGGAATATACAAAATCTGACCATTTGGGCCTTTGCCCCTCCTTGCTATTTTTGGCTTTGTCCTGAATTCTTCTCTGAGAGATTGAGGATATAATACATGTGAAGATTATTGGTATTCTTAAACTAGTTATGCTCAGTGTAAGCCCCCTTGTTTTAGGACAGGATGAAGAATCATGATTTAGGAGCATACCCCTACTCTGGACTTTACAGGCAGCTCTTGACATAAAGGGAAAGTAAAGTGTTTGTGAGTAAATGCAGTTATGGGGCTTTGTGATTCAAAAAAGTCACAGGTTTTAGGTTTCTGCCCCAAGACTGGCCCTGCATTCTGTAAAAATACAGTAGGATAAACAGTCTACTAAGAGACCTGTGAGCATTCATCTTATCCTAGCAGTGAACAAAGACCTCAGTCTCAGTACTAATACTGTTTGAAGTTTCTTGCTTGCCTTCTGCAACAGTTCCTGCCCTACCTTACACTGTATAATAAGAATTAAAGAATGAAAGCTCTCAGACTATCACTATGGTCATGATAGCCATCAAGTCCCTCTGCAGCCTTTGCCCAACTTGCTGGGGATGTTTCCTTTTAAACCTACGTATCCTTAAAAAGATCAGTCCCTTGTCTCATCCTAAGCTAATAAGCTAACACTTGTCCTCTGCTACTTTCCAGCAGTGAAAGTGTCATTTGTCTCTCATTTTGAAAATAGTAGTACAATAACAATTCCTGCTACAGCTGCCTAATGGGAATTTCAGTAACTTATGCACCCCTTGTTATGCGACCCCATATTTCCTGATCCTGTGTTTGTTTTATACATAGGGGCAGACATGGTATGCTGCACCTGGCAACCCATGGTGTTCAGTGCTTATGTTAATCAGGCACATAATCATTTTGTTTTGACAATTAACTCTCAACAGCTTTGTTTTGGAAGTTCAGGTCATACTGTGCCAGCCATGCTTCATGATGACACTAGCTGAACCCTGATATGTTGCTAAGAAATCTAACAACCAGGAGGATAGAGACATTACACCATTAGTGGAATCCTGCACCTATTTTGAACATGTCTGTCTTACCAACAAGAACGTGGATAAAACTTTCACTACTCAAATACAGGAACCAAATGCACACAGTAGCAGATCTGGAACTCTGTGCTGTTGCAGCACTTCCCATAATCCATTTCAGGGTTTGATACTATATTCCTTTTCCAAGTCATAAAGCATGTATAGACAGTAATGACAAAATTCCAGTAAGATTCCAATATCTCTTTTAGGACAAAGACTTACTTTGCTTTCCACAGATAGGATGGAATCGACAATACTCCTGAAAAAGAGGCCCAGTTATTAAAAAAATGTCTCTTTTTAGCACCCTTTCTCATTAAGGCTGAGGAGTGTGATTCCACTATAACTGGACCTGGCTTTCCTTTTTTAAAAGTAGACAACCTCATTTCGTCAGTACAGAAGTACTGTCCTGGCCTCCCACATAACATTGAAGAAAAATCATGTTAATCATGACACCCCAGCAATGTCCAGTGGTTTCTGCATTTTTGGCAAGATCTTATCCACTCCAACAACCTTGTCACAATAGAACTGTTAAATTGCCACAATGACTTCATCTGCTGAAGGGTATTCAACTCCATCATCTTCTACTGGCAATACTTCCTCAAAGGAGGGCATGTCCAACAGGCTCAGACATCCGTCAAATAATTCCTTAGACTTCACAGTTGTGTCCTCAAACAAGGTCAGCATTTCTACACTCTTGCCAAGAACAACCTAGGCAAGAAACTACCTTCCAATATGAATCACTGAATGGGTTGTCAGAAATTCTTTGAAACTTTCTGAAAGGCATTCTTCATGGCATCATCAAAAACCTTCACACAGACAGGTGCTTTCTTTAAAGTGCTGCTTTCCTGTCAAGATAACTGATTAATGTGAGAGACAAAAAATATAAAAATGGAAGAAAGGTTGAACTACAACTTTGAAAACTGAAATAAACAAGCTGAGCAAACAGGTTAAGCATAGTGTGAGACAAGATCAAGAACATTTTGAAGAAACTTTATATAAATATCTTGAGCATAGTAGGAAACCTTTTTTATAGATACATAAGATGGAAGGAGTATAGACACACAAATTGATAAACTGTGCAGATTCTAAAATTTATTCTCATACACAACATATTATAGATATATCTACAAAATCTTATGCAAACAGTTTGGCTCCACAAAAGGGGTGGTAAATTGTCCTAGTGACTTCCAGGTAACCCCATTTATTGGAATCAAATTAGATTATACTGAAAAAGAACTGCACAAACTGGATCCAAACAAAGCACAGGGAGTAGACGGAATTAGTAACAATGACCTAAGAACACTTCAGTAAGAACTTACAGTGCCATTATATCTATTATTCACTAGGTCATATAAATATGGGGAGATTCCTCAAGATTGGAGAAATGCGCTTATTAAACCTGTTTTTAAGGGAAAGGGAAGTAGGACAAACCCAGAGTCATATAGACCCTTAAGTCTAAATACATGTTGTGGAAAAATAATGGAGAAGGTAATATTGGATAAGTTATTGTCAGAACAGGATAGGTTGGGACTTGAAACCATATATCAACATGCACGTGTTGAAAACAGGTCTATTACCACCTGTAACATGATGTTCTATAACAATATAATAACAACTATGAATGAAAAATTGTGCTGTGATGTCATTTATATAGATTTAATGTCAGTACTGGACAGGGTCATACACATAGAACTGATCAATAAATTAGTACAACTAGGTACTGATGTACTCTTGATAAGATGGATAGCTACATAGTTTAAAAATAGGACGTGGCAAGTATCATACAGCAACTGGACAGGCAAAATCCTTGGTTACAGTCTGGGTGTCCCACAGGGCTCTGTCCTAGGCCCTTACTTGTTTAGATTGTATCTTTCAGACATAAATTTTTCTTCTGAGGTGTTCTACAGTCTGTATGCTGACAACCTGAAACTGGATAAACTGATTACATGTGTTATGGATAAGGCATGTCTGCAAAATAACTTGACTAAATTGACCATTTTGGGAACATGAGAATAATATGCTGATAAATGCATCAAAAACTAAGCATATGAGATTTGGTAGGCATAAATTGAAAGGTGAATATTTAATACAGTACACAGTGATTGAAACTGTAGACTCATTTAAGGATCTCAGAATATGGGTAGATTCAGCTATGAGTTTTTCTAATCATAACTACCAATCGGTTAATGATAGTTATAGAACTATAAGTTGCATAAAAAGATTTATAAAGTCTAGGAAATCAAAAATATTGAAGTCTTTGTTTGTTAGTTACATTAGACCCAAACTTGAGTATGGAATAACAATATGGAAACTGTATAAGAAAACAAGCATAAATAAACTGGAAAGAGTACAATGGAAATATACCAAGGGTATCCATGGATGTGAGAATCTAAGTTATTATCAACGACTAAAATATCTGAACTTGTACAGTGTATCTTACAGATATATAACAGGAGATCTTATTCAGGTATATAGGATATTTCAGACAACTACCTCTAGGAATGTTTGGGGTTATCAAAAAGTACTATAGAATCAACAGACAACCTATGTAGGAGATTCTATAGGAATGAAAGTGTACTAATTTGTTTTCTGGTAGAGTAGCTGATGCATGGAACAGACTACCGAATTACATTTACATTAAAAACAGTCTGTATACTTATTATGGGAATGAGTGTTTTGGTATATTGGAAAGCTAAAAGGCCATTAATGCCCATGCTTGAAATATTTGTATGTATGTATGCATGTATGTATGTTAGCAAATACCAGTAATATATATAGGAAGATAAATTACTTCTTAGCATTCATATTATACAAAAAACAGGAATCAAAACACAAACATACCATTCAGAAAACAGAAAGGAGCAATGACTAGACCAAGCATAGCAAACAAACTGTGACTTTTATTTATAAAAATGATTGAGCTCTTTTGTCTTGCTTATAACAAAAGACATAATCAGAATCTAATTACAACCTGAATAAAACACATTTAAACAAGCCTCTCATTCAATCATATGTTAAATAATGAACCAATCAAATAAATTTCCAGCGCTTACTTCTCATCCATTAATAAATCTCAAAAACATCTTATAATTCATTGCATTACAAAACCATACTCAACATCCGATATAAATTTAAAGAACTCAATACATGATTTTTTAAAAATATAAACATCATTCAATCAAACCTTATAAGAACGAAGTTTTAAGATGCTAGAAACAGAT
The DNA here is from genome assembly GCF_019279795.1 of Protopterus annectens. Classification (NCBI taxonomy): domain Eukaryota; kingdom Metazoa; phylum Chordata; order Ceratodontiformes; family Protopteridae; genus Protopterus; species Protopterus annectens. Next base: position 1,089,939,292 of record NC_056725.1, on the reverse strand, counting down.
AAATGTTCATTTAATCCTGATGATACAAGGGCATTGAGTTTGATTTGCCATTTCAATTGTCTCACTTCAATTAAATCTTCTCAAGGACTTCCCCTTATATCTAGCATTTTAAAACTGCATTCTTATAAGGTTTGAGTGAACACATAGCCAAGTTACTAACAACATCATGCCTGTAAAATCTCTTAATGCTGGTCAGTAAACTGTTTCAAAAAGAATGCTTATGGAAAGTGAACCAATGGAAGGTGTTAATGTTAGACTTTTAAACAATCAAACTGTAGACTATGCTTTCTGTCCCCGTTTTGTTGAAAAATGTGTCAAATTTAATATTTTGCTAGAGGGAAAACGCATGCAAGAATGACTGGATTCAGAAACATGATTACATTAGTAAAATGCATAGAACAACTATAAAGCAGAAAATCAAAGTGATATGTGTTCATGAACACAAGATGGAATACCCTGCCTACAGAATACTCCAGGTCTAGGTAAAGGATTACATGATGACCTGAGCCTCATGTGCCTAACTCAACACATGATGCGATAATTGACCAAGACTTTCCACAATTTAAAGAGATATGGAATCTATGGGAGAAAAAGGTTTGACAAGATATACTGCCAGAAATAAATATCATCATTAAGGAAAACGTAATAGAGCTAAAAGATGCATATGGGGATAACATCTTGCTCTGGGTGGAAAGGCTATATAAATCTGATACATAGTCTTTACAAAAAACTCTAGTTGCTAAAATAATAAAAGGAGCCAGGGTGCAGACTAACAGTAAAAGTGCATCTTACTATGAGAAATGGAGTCAGATATATGAAATAGCCCATAATTAAACATGCACTAAAGGAAGTAGGCGTAGAAACTGAGAAAATGATAAGTGAATCCCATAATGTCCTGTGCTATCTGCTTACTTAATGGAGTCTTTTTAAAAGTGCTTTTATTGGTGAAATTATGCAGCTGTATTTGTTTATGTAGCATTTAATAATGCTGCATTACTGACAGTAATCACAAGAGTGACACTGTGGATTCTGTTTTGACTATTTTTGCATAATCTATTGCTCATTTCATTTTGACTTTGTGTGAAAGCGAATCAACATTTGGAAGGAATCCTGTTTGGCCAGATGAACGCATTGGCTGAATGTGTTTTTATTCCGTTTGCTAGAACATTAATTTGTTGACTAATCAAACTGTCTGACAATAGGACTGATATCTAACTGAAATGTTGCTGTATTAATGCTGCTAGTTATTTAAGACTTTCATGTTTCTTCTTCTAAACTTTTATTCTTTCTTACTACTTCTTGTATATGTACTGCACCTTTTCACACTACTGATTTACTCCACTGAAATCTGTAGAGGAGACGATCACCCTTCACTCCCTCCTGGGGTCAGCTTTCTTGATTTGGAGCACTCCTCTATCCACTTATGACTGACCCATAATCCACCATACCTTCTTTACTCCACTGGATCTTTAATACACAGACCACGTTCTACCACAACTGGCTTAATACCTTCATATCTTCAATGCAACTAGTCTCTCTACTCTTTTGTTCATTTCACACTTTCTACATCCTTCTGCTCGCATCTACAAGTATAAATGCTACGTTACTTAACACAATGCTTACTATCATGCCACTGCTGCTGCTGTTTCTTCTGGTGTCAGATACTTTTGCATCCTACCTTTCTGCTACATGTACTACTTGTCTCATGCTACATTATACTGTGATATCTGCCTACAGAACACTCCATTCTCATGTTACAGTATAGTGTAGTCTATGCTTATAGGTTCATAGGTTCATAGGTTGGTACTGGGCTATCTGCCCGAAGGCATATATTAGCCCAGCCACGTTGTGCTGTATTCACCACCCCTTTAGTAGTTCCCTAGACCCTTGTACTAGCAGCTAGTACCCTTGGCCCCTATCTAGTAGTGCGTTTGGTGTGATCCCCGGTGTGAACTTTCTGTTACTCATTCACTCATCAACGTTCCTCTTGAAGAGTGATAGTGATAGTATAGAACACTCTGGTCTCATGCTACTTTATACTGCAATCTCTGTCGACAGAACACTCTGGTCTCAAAGTACATTATACTGCAGTCTCTGCCTACAGAATACTCCAGTCACATGCTGCATTATACTGCAATCTCTGCCTACAGATTACTCTAGTCTCATGCTACATTTTACTGCCATCTCTGCCTAAAGAACACTCCATTCTCATGTTACAGTATTTTGCTGTCTCTGCCTATAAAACACTCTGGTCTCATGCTACATTATACTGAAATCTCTGCCTACAGAATACTCCATTCTCATGCTAAATTATACTGCAGCCTCTCTCCCTACAGAATACTGCAGACTCATGCTACATTATGCTGCAATCTCTGCTACAGAATACGCCAGTCTTATTTTACATTATATTGCTGTCTCTGTATATAGAATACACCAGTCTCATTTTACATTATACTGCAGTCTCTGTATATAGAATACACCAGTCTCATGATACTTTATACTACAGTCTCTACCTAGAGAATACTCCAGCCTTATGTTACAAGATACTGCAATCTCTGCATAAAGAATACTCCAGTCTCATTTTACATTATACTGCAGTCTCTGCATATAGAATACACCAGTCTCATGCAACATTATACTGCAATCTCTGCCTACAGAATACTCCAGTCACATGCTGCATTATACTGCAATCTCTGCCTACAGATTGCTCTAGTCTCATGCTACATTTTACTGCCATCTCTGCCTAAAGAACACTCCATTCTCATGTTACAGTATATTGCTGTCTCTGCCTATGGAACACTCTGGTCTCATGCTACATTATACTGAAATCTCTGCCTAAAGAATACTCCATTCTCATGCTAAATTATACTGCAGCCTCTCTCCCTACAGAATACTGCAGTCTCATGCTACATTATGCTACAATCTCTGCTACAGAATACGCCAGTCTTATTTTACATTATATTACAGTCTCTGTATATAGAATACACCAGTCTCATTTTACATTATACTGCAGTCTCTGTATATAGAATACACCAATCTCATGATACTTTATACTACAGTCTCTACCTACAGAATACTCCAGTCTCATGTTACATGATACTGCAATCTCTGCATAAAGAATACTCCAGTCTCATTTTACATTATACTGCAGTCTCTGCATATAGAATACACCAGTCTCATGCAACATTATACTGCAATCTCTGCCTACGGAATACGCCAGTCTCCTGCTGCATTATACTGTAATCTCTCTTACAGTATACAGCAGTTTCATGCCACATTATACTGTCATCTCTGTCTACAGAATTCTCCAGTCTCATGCTACATTATACTGCTAACTCTGCCTACAGAATACTCTAGTCTCATGCTATATTATACTGCAATCTCTCCCTACAGAACACTCCCGTCTCTTGCGACATTATACTGCAATCTCTTCCAAGAAAATACACCAGTCTCATGCTACTTTATACTGCAGTCTCTGCCTACAGAATACTCCAGTCTCATGCTACATTATACTGCAAGCTCTGCCTACAGAATACTCCATTCTCATGCTAAATTATACTGCAGTCTCTCTCTCTACAGAATACTGCAGTCTATACTGTGATCTCTGCAACAGAATACTCCAGTCTCATATTACATGATACTGTAATCACTGCATAAAGAATACTCCAGTCTAATTTTACATTATACTTCAGTCTCTGCATACAGAATACACCAGTCTTATGCTACTTTATACTGCAGTCTCTGCCAACAGAATACTGCAGTCTCATGCTATGTTATACCTCAAGTCTCTGCTACAGAAAACTCCAGTCTCATGTTACATTATTCTGCAATCTCTGCCTGCATAATACTCCATTCTCATGCTAAATTATACTGCAGTCTCTCTCCCCCTACAGAGTACTCTAGTCTCATGGTACATTATGCTGCAATCTCTGCTACAGAATACGCCAGTCTCATTTTACATTATACTGCAGTCTCTGTGTATAGAATACACCAGTCTCATTTTACATTATACTGCAGTCTCTGTATATAGAATACACCAGTCTCATGATACTTTATAATACAGTCTTTACCTACAGAATACTCCAGTCTCATGTTACGCAATAGTGCAATCTCTGCATAAAGAATACTCCAGTCTCATGCTACATTATACTGCAGTCTCTGGATACACAATACTCTAGTCTCATGCAACTTTATACTGCAATCTCTGCCTACAGAATACGCCAGTCTCATGCTGCATTATACTGTAATCTCTCTTACAGTATACACCAGTTTCATGCTGCATTATACTGTCATCTCTGTCTACAGAATTCTCCAGTCTCATGCTACATTATACTGCTAACTCTGCCTACAGAATACTCTAGTCTCACGCTATATAATACTGCAATCTCTCCCTACAGAACACTCCGGTCTCTTGCGACATTATACTGCAATCTCTTCCAATAAAATACACCAGTCTCATGCTACTTTATACTGTAGTCTCTGCCTACAGAACACTCCAGTCTCATGCTACATTATACTGCATTCTCTCTCTCTACAGAATACTGCAATACTGCAGTCTATACTGTGATCTCTGCAACAGAATAATCCAGTCTCCTGTTACATTATACTGCAATCTCTGCATAAAGAATACTCCAGTCTAATTTTACATTATACTTCAGTCTCTGCATACAGAATACACCAGTCTTATGCTACTTTATACTACAGTCTCTGCCTACAGAATACTGCAGTCTCATGCTATGTTATACCTCAGTCTCTGCTACAGAAAACTCCAGTCTCATGTCACATTATTCTGCAATCTCTGCATAAAGACTACTCCAGTTTCATGTTACATTACACTGCAAACTCTGCATAAGGAATACTCCAGTCTCATGTTACATTATACTGCAATCTCTGCCTACAGAATACTCCATTCTCGTGCTAAATTATACTGCAGTCTCTCCCTACAGAATACTCTAGTCTCATGTTACATTATGCTGCAATCTCTGCTACAGAATACGCCAGTCTCATTTTACATTATACTGCAGTTTCTGTATATAGAATACACCAGTCTCATTTTACATTATACTGCAGTCTCTGTATATAGAATACACTAGTCTCATGATACTTTATACTACAGTCTCTACCTACAGAATACTCCAGTCTCATGTTACGCGATACTGCAATCTCTGCATAAAGAATACTCCAGTCTCATGCTACATTATACTGCAGTCTCTGGATACAGAATACTCTAGTCTCATGCAACTTTATACTGCAATCTCTGCCTACGGAATACGCCAGTCTCATGCTGCATTATATTGTAATCTCTCTTACAGTATACACCAGTTTCATGCTACATTATACTGTCATCTCTGTCTACAGAATTCTCCAGTCTCATGCTACATTATACTGCTAACTCTGCCTACAGAATACTCTAGTCTCATGCTATATTATACTGCAACCTCTCCCTACAGAACACCCCAGTCTCTTGCAACATTATACTGCAATCTCTTCCAACAAAATACACCAGTCTCATGCTACTTTATACTGTAGTCTCTACCTGCAGAACACTCCAGTCTCATGCTACATTATACTGCAATCTCTGCCTACAGAATACTCCATTCTCATGCTAAATTATACTGCAGTCTCTCTCTACAGAATACTGCAGTCTATACTGTGATCTCTGCAACAGAATACTCCAGTCTCATATTACATGATACTGTAATCTCTGCATAAAGAATACTCCAGTCTAATTTTACATTATACTTCAGTCTCAGCATACAGAATACACCAGTCTTATGCTACTTTATACTGTAGTCTCTGCCTACAGAATACTGCAGTCTCATGCTATGTTATACCTCAATCTCTGCTACAGAAAACTCCAGTCTCATGTTACATTATTCTGCAATCTCTGCATAAAGACTACTCCAGTTTCATGTTACATTACACTGCAATCTCTGCTACAGGATAATCCATTCTCATGTTACATGATACTGCAATCTCTGCATAAGGAATACTCCAGTCTCATGTTACATTATACTGCAATCTCTGCCTACAGAATACTCCATTCTCATGCTAAATTATACTGCAGTCTCTCTCCCTACAGAATACTCTAGTCTCATGGTACATTATGTTGCAATTTCTGCTACAGAATACGCCAGTGTCATTTTACATTATACTGCAGTCTCTGTATATAGAATACACCAGTCTCATTTTACATTATACCGCAGTCTCTGTATATAGAATACAACAGTCTCATGGTACTTTATACTACAGTCTCTACCTACAGAATACTCCAGTCTCATGTAACAAGATACTGCAATCTCTGCATAAAGAATACTCCAGTCTCATGCTACATTATACTGCAGTCTCTAGATACAGAATACTCTAGTCTCATGCAACTTTATACTGCAATCTCTGCCTACGGAATACGCCAGTTTCATGCTACATTATACTGTAATCTCTCTTACACCAGTTTCATGATACATTATACTGTCATCTCTGCCTACAGAATTCTCCACTCTCATGCTACATTATACTGCTAACTCTGCCTACAGAATTCTCCAGTCTCATGCTACATTATACTGCTAACTCTGCCTACAGAATTCTCCAGTCTCATGATACATTATACTGCAATCTGTGCCTACAGAATACTCCATTCTCATGCTAAATTATACTGCAGTCTCTCTCTCTCTCTACAGAATACTGCAGTCTATACTGCGATCTCTGCTACAGAATACTCCAGTCTGATGTTACATGATACTGTAATCTCTGCATAAAGAATACTCCAGTCTAATTTTACATTATACTTCAGTCTCTGCATACAGAATACACCAATCTCATGCTACTTTATACTGCAGTCTCTGCCTACAGAATACTGCAGTCTCATGCTATGTTATACCTCAATCTCTGCTACAGAAAAGTCCAGTCTCATGTTACATTATTCTGGAATCTCTGCATAAAGAATACTCCAGTCTCATGTTACATTACACCGCAATCTCTGCTTCAGGATACTCCAGTCTCATTTTACATTATACTGCAATCTCTGCCTACAGAATACTCTAGTCTCATGCTACATTATACTGCAATCTATGCCTACAGAATACTCCAGTCTCATGCTACATTATACTGCAATCTCTGCCTACATAAATCTCCACCCTCATGCTATATTACACTGGAATCTCTGCCTACAGAGCACTTCTGTCTCAAGGTACATTATACTGCAGTCTCTGTCTACAGAACACTCCAGTCTCATGCTACATTATATTGCAATCTCTGCTACAGAATACTCCATTCTCATGCAAAATTATACTGCAGTCTCTCCCTACAGAATACTGGAGTCTCTTGCTACATTATACTGCAATCTCTGCCTACAGAATACTCCATTCTCATGCTATATTATACTGCAGTCTCTCCATACATAATAATGCAGTCTCATGCTACATTATACTGAAATCTCTGCTACAGAGTACTCCAGTTTCATTTTACATTATACTGCAATCTCTGCGTAAAGAATACTCCAGTCACATGTTACATTATACTCAATCTCTGCTACAGAATACTCCAGTCTCATGTTACATTGTACTCCAATCTCTATGTAAAGAATACTCCAGTCTCGTTACATTATACTGCAATCCTTGCATAGAAAAACTGCCATTACACTTCTTTAGCGTCACTAGGCTGCATACCTTATTCACTCCTCTTGCATTGCTTACTTCCTCAAAAGCATGTACATTTCTTAAGTCTATTTATATCATGCAGAAATAAAATGGTCAAATCTCCTTTACCAAAGGTACCTGCTCTATTCATTCTGTTATGCAACATCTAACCAGATTAAGGACCTGTATTCAATAACAATTTTCTGTCGTCTCTTAATGTCCTATAGTGAACAGTGGATTTATGTCAACCATTTCAACTCATCTTGTATGAAAAATAGAATATTACAGCCATATTCCACATTCTAAGGCCTGTTTTGATTTATTCTCACTTATTGACCAAATATGACCACTGGAAGCACTACCCCTTTTCAGTGGTGATCCAGGAGCATTGTTAAATGACCTGCAAAGAATAACACAGTACAGTAGGCAACTGAAGATGGACGGAATCAAACCCCATACTCTGGGCACAGGAAGCAGCTCATTAACAGAGAGGAGCTTTAGTCCTCTGCACTAACTGCCAGATATTTCTATTCAGGCATTCTGACATTATCATAAAAATGAGTCAAGCCTTATCATAATCAATCTGATCTTCCTTTCAAAGAATACAATATTAACAGATTTAACAAGATCTACAAATGAGGAAGAGGAGTAGTAATACTATTGTCAGTGCTCACTGATGCTTCTCACAACCTACAACAACTATCTTCAGCAGAAAGTGAACACTTTCATACCCAGTTTGATACTGGGCCTCAGAACAAAACTGTACATAAGGAAGAAGTTACGCCCCTTCTAGATGAACAACCTACATGGGTAATAGTGGTAGCTGGTGACTTCAAATCAAGAGGGAAGGGGGCTGTAGGAAACAAGTGAATAGGTAGGGCTAACCTGAATGGGGTGGGGCTCTATTAGGGCAGGTCAGTGACCATTACCTGTGATCAACAGCAGATGGAGAAATTCGCTTTCATTTACAAACTACCTCAGTCACCCTTAGGTGAAATGTAGCCCTAGATGAAGAACTTAAGGAGGCTACCTGTTGTTTACTAGTCTGAGTGCACATCAGCTGTGGTTCTCCCCTGTTTACTTTCACCCTGGCCCAACAGCATCCAGATAGATTATTTCTCTCATGTTTTTTTTTTTTCATACTTTGTCTTACTTTTTAGCTCTGCATCATTATTTTAAGACAGCCTAACTGGCCAAGACTCCACTGTAATAAGTTTGGAGGAAGAAATTGAATTAAGCGGTGTCTAGGGTCCAAAGTCATAAGGTTCTAGATGCTTGTAGGGGTGTATTATGGCCTTTATTTTTGTGACTTTTTAGTCTAATGATGAGCTGAAAAAAAGTCATGAATAAGTACAGAAATTCAATTTCATTTTTTTTCATTCAAGGAAAAATAAGTTCTGTCTAAAGCTTAGCATTTGAAGCCCACATAATAACAGTCCCCCAATAAACTGAGAAGACAAATTATTCCAAGGATATATAAATCTTATCTGGGAATAGTGCCTTCCTATCCCTTCCAAAAATAAATAAATAAATAACCTTTTGTGTACCCATATGGTGTTAGATTAGGATGAAAGTAAAAGCACATGATCACAGGTGTGTATTATACAACCGAGGGTTTGGAAGAAGAAACCACATGGATAAGACTCACAAGGAGTACATGCAAATTGCATATAGAATGTATTACAGCCAAAAACTCGATCAGAGAATCAAACAGTGCTAGATGGCCCCTCTATTTGATACAATATGTACATCCTGCTCAGACTACCACAGATAACCACTTATGGAGTACAGTGCCGATGTATGCGATAGAAAGTGAAAACAAAATTAGGACCACCTTAGATTCATTGGTAAGTACTAGGTTAGCTGTCCTTGGGGAGCATTTTATGCCTAGCCATTTCACTGTGTGAGAATTAAACCCTGTATCTCTTGTTTGTGAGGTAAATATAATAACCATTATGCTAACCCTCCCAATCTTTATGCTTATTACATTTAGATATACTGCAACTCATCTACCCCATGTGCACACCCATTCATCACAGACAATTAACATACTCATCAGTTATAGCTACATTTAAAGCAGACCTGGTAAAGTATTTCAGTTGGCTTCACACAAATGTACACTATCTCTAGAAATAAAGAATAATGACTGTTTAACTTAAACAAATGACAATAATATTAAGTATTTTTATCCATAGAAAAAACATGTATTCAACAATTAAAGCCAGTGTTATTGACTGTATACATCACAGGTATCAGCATGCAAAAAAATAAAAAAATAATTGGCCATAGTAATTTTCATTTCTTTCCATGCCTTTATACACAAACACACAGACGGGACCATCAATTACAGCCAGTTGTATGACTGCGACTGTAGACTTCAAATGATTGTTTGCAGTCATGACTGCAACATATCTCACTACTGTCAATATATAGTGTATGATTCACTACAAGAAAATACCTCTCAGTATCTGAGCTCAGTCTTAGAAAGTTGCTAGGATAACATTCTTTTCATCAGTCTCCTTTTTCTGAAGGCTATTAATTAACAAACAAAACATGGCTGTCATTACTTAGTAACTGGAAACCTCACTGATTTACCAGAGCACCACAAATTTTATAACAAAACATGAGGCAAAATGAGAGACAGTTGAGAGCTTCTATGCCCTCTCCCAACTATACCTCCTAACTTCTTTGCTCAAGAATTAAGGACAATGCAAAGAATAACGAAGGGACAAAGACCCAAAATCAGATACATTTTTTAAATATAATCATAATCCACTTAAAAAGTTAAAACAGCAAGAGGTTTTGCAGCAACATGTATTTTCTGAACAATAGGAAGCATGAAATTCTAATGCCTGGCAATGCTGACTGACTGACTGTAAAACTCATTCATTTCCCAGAAAAAATAAAAATTTTTTCAAAGGAAAGAGAAAATATACATGGCAAAATCAGGACTGTTCTGCAAAATAAGGGACAGTTGACTGCATCTATGCCCCAACACACACACACATGTGCACACACACACACACACACACACACACACACACACACACACACACACACACACATGCACACACGCACACACGCACACACACACACATGCGCACACACACACACATACATGCGCGCGCACACACACACACACACACGTGCGTGCGCGCGCACACATGCGCACACACACACACACACACGCGCGCGCGCGCACACACACACACACACACACACACACACACACACACACACACAGACACACACGTGCATCAACCATTAATTGAACCCTCTTGTATGAGTGACTGTGGACTAAACCTAACAAATGATGAGAAACAAAAGACCAGAATCAGGCTCTGATATTGCCTTTAGCAATTTATACTGAGAAAGGTGCTAGAATAACAAGCTTTACAATCAACATACTTTTTCCTGAAGTCTACTAAGTCGGAAACTCAACTGTCTGTCATTGTTTAGTAACTGCCTATCATTGTTTAGTAATTGTAGACCTCAATCACTTATCAATAGACCAAAATTGTACAAGAAAACAATCCAATATATGAGGCAAAGTTAGAGGCAGTTGAGAATTTCCATGCCCAACCCCCCACTATACCTCTCAACTTCTTTGCTCAAGGATTCTGGGCAAAGCAAACAATAATGAAGGGCCAAAGACCCAAAATCAGAGACAATACTTAAATATATATTTACTAGAAAAATAAAATGAGAAACCAGGACCATTCTGCAAAAGTGGAGATGAGAGCATCTACACCATCCATGCATGTATACATATGCTACACCATCCATGCATGTATACATATGCTACACCATCCATGCATGTATACATATGCTACACCATCCATGCATGTATACATATGCTACACCATCCATGCATGTATACATATGCTACACCATCCGTGCATGTATACATATGCTACACCATCCGTGCATGTATACATATGCTACACCATCCGTGCATGTATACATATGCTACACCATCCGTGCATGTATACATATGCTACACCATCCATGCATGTATACATATGCTACACCATCCATGCATGTATACATATGCTACACCATCCATGCATGTATACATATGCTACACCATCCATGCATGTATACATATGCACTGATTTCACAGAACCCTACACATTTATAAAAAAACAGACCAAACTATGAAGCAAAATCAGGGGCAGTCGAGACCTTCTGTATTCCTTCCCCACCTCTCATAATTTATGCTCAAGAATTCTGTACAAAGCCAACAACAACGAAAGGGCAAACAACCAAGCTCGCAGACATTTTTTTTTAAATATAACTGTCATTTATAGTTCTTGAACAACAAAAAGTACATAATTATTATGAGAGGCTTTACTAACTGACTGTAGAACATAGTGATTTAGCAACAAAATAAAAACTTTTCAAGGGGCATAGCAAATCGATACAAACATAAATAAGTGAATAAACAAACAAACAAAGTAACAAATTAATAAATAAATAAAGCTGAGTCTGCAAAATCAGAGTCAGCTGAGAGCATTTTTGCCCCCCATTGCAATCAGAGACTTTTTTTTAAATATAACTATAATTTTTTAAAAGGTTAATAGAGCAAGAGTCCTTCCATGAACATGCATTTCCTGAGCAATAAGAAGTGTGAAACTATAATGCCATAGCCTTTAGTCATTTTCCAGAAAAAAAAATTCAGGAACAGAGCAAATAAATAAATGTATGTGGCAAAATCCAGACCATTCTGCAAACTTAGGGACAACTGAAAAAATCTTCACCCCCACACACATGCATACATACTTGTATTCATACATGTACCCACACAAACACACTTATAAAAATCAAATGTATATCTACATACATACTTTGTGTGTGTGTGTGTGTGTTTTTGTGTGTGTGATATATATATATATATATATATATATATATATATAGAGAGAGAGAGAGAGAGAGAGATACACACTCATAAATGAAGTACTTACCTTCTTACCAACACTAAATGTACTTTCACAAACAAAAAATACAGAAATATATGCAATAACAGAGTAGTTCAGAGTAGTGAACAAGCAATGTGCATTGTATAACCAAGCAGACAAGGTGACAAATCTCACTGCAGTGTATGTGGGGGGGGGGGGGCTAACTAACTGGAGGGGGGTCATAGGTCACATGCATGGATGTTAATGTGTGGGGGTCCAATACTCACCCCTCAGCCTCACTCAGCAAGTCAGACATAGAAAACCATAAATAAATGTCTGGCAAAGGCCCACAAATGGGGAAAATGATGGAATATCCCCATACAAACTTACACAGTGATATCACAGCAGGTCTTGCAGTTGCAGTAAGGCTCTGAAGGGTAAGAAGTCTAAAACCCAAATGTCTGCCATTACAATCTAACCTGTGGTCTTTAGTGATATGCCTATTTTCTCCAAGTCAGGCACAATACTATGCTAAATGGAACCAAAATGTAAAGGGAACATCAGCACAGTCTGTGCAAATGTGGACAGTTGACAGGTGTGCCCCCCCCCATACACACCCATGTTCCCATAGAAATGCAGTAACATTAATGTTTGTAGGGTATTAACACACATTCCCAGGGCTGTCCCAATCAACTTGATAACTTGTTGCATGTCCACAATATGCAAGGGCCAATGAGCTATGTATATGTGTGGTTAACACTCTCAGTATGTGGCCTGCACTTACTTGTGGATGTCGTGTCTTAGTGGCCTAGGTACAGTACAGTGGTTAACAGAGCCCATGTTCAAAGAACTGCAGTGTCAATTATTCTGCATGTCAAATACTGCTACAGTAGGAGTTGTACACACTGTCCAGACATCAATATCTGTTAGTGCAGGAAAGATGGACAGGTCAGGGACAGGGGGGCATACATATGGACAGTACACAGCTCGGAGTAACCTACACAGTGCCTTGCATACCTCTCAATTGTACAAACTTTTTGCAGAATGTTCAGAGATTTGCATCATATTTATGATCTGTTTACCAAGAAGTTGTGGTTTTCTGGCAAATCATTGGCAAATCACAAAAGACTAAAGTCAGAAAATAATGACAAATTGTAGTTTCAGACTTCATACCTTTTAGGAAAATGCATGCTAATGCATAACCTGTTATTGTATCACCTTTCTAGGTTTGTAAGACCAGTAGTTAACAATGGTCCCTATATGTAGGCCTTTGTACCCAAATTACTTATGGCTTTGTCCAGATGTCTGACTCTAAAATGTCAGGAGGTATGGTGCCTAGTAAGACAGCAGGTACCCGAAAGTCAGTCTAATGCCAGGTTATGAAAGTCTGCCAACTTACTGTGTCAGCACTGACAACATGTCACTGGCCAACATCCATACCCATGGAATGACAGGTTGCCGCAGAAGGAGCACAAGTATTTGTTCTTCTTGTCCTAATATTGCATTCACCCACCAACTATTTGCAAAACAAGAAAGGATCATGTCAAAACATCAGTGGCAGACAGTGGAGAAGCAGACTTCATACCCATATGGAAAAGCAAACAATACCAAACTGGTCTCCCAAATGTCTATGTTTGGCAGAACAGTATTAACACCCTGTCCCCATGTGTGGGCCTTTGTCTGACTGTCATATATAGGCCTGTCCAGATGTCAGTCTGTGATGGTTTGATAGCTAGGCCAACATGTAGCCTCATAATAACATATAGTAACAGAAAACCATCTGAGAACCACAGCAAATGTATGGTGCAATGATGGACAACCTGCTAAATAGGTACACTCAGAGGTATGAAGTCCATAACCTTGTGTGTGATCTTATGGCATTTACCCCACTCACAGCAGAAGTACAAAGATATAACAGCAGTGACTGCGGGCAAAGCCTGTGACTGGACTATAGAAAGACAAAGAGATACACATAATGGGAAAGGGAGCCACTGGCCAGACAAATGGAGAATGTGCACACCAGAACAAATTGTGCTGTAACATAGGTGCCCTACAGTGTATGGAGTCAGTAAACATGTAAGTGTAGGTCCACAACAAAACAAAAACCCAAACAATGCACACCTCAGAGGCAAAAACACATGAGAACTCTACAAACCTACACACCACAGACCCTGCAGAGTCCACACCCCAGGGTCTTGCAAACACTAAGGCCTTACCATACACCCAACATATTACTCATAGAAGACTCCACTGGGAGACACACAGATTTGCCTCTCACCAGGCCAGATAAGGAGAAAGTCACAGTCACTTGTTTTTCAGGTGCCATAATCTGCTATATCACACATGCACTCAAGTCACCCCACAAGGGGTACAGGTATCTCTCCGCCTGGTCCATGGTGGTGTGAACAATGTCAGATGTACCTCCCTGGACTATAGGAAGACAGACATGATTCAGCTTGCTGAATATGTGTCCCATGCAGGTATGTCCCTAGCCTTAAGCAGCAGTTTGCTATCACCCAGAATGAGGGCTCAATACAAACTGAAAATGATTGTCAGTAACACTTGGCTCCCTTTCTGGTGTCATACCAGGGGGATCCACTGCCTGGCAGCCTGGGAACATATGATCGACAGACGAAACTACCTTACTAGAGATGGCTTGCATCTGTCTCACTTGGCCTTCAGGCCTCTGGCAAAGGGCCTTGCCTCCCCCATAGTGCCTTTGCAGGGAAAGTCATGGGGTCCATACTACCAACATAAAACAGTTAACAAAACACAAATTAAGGGCCATGCTGCTAAACGCTAGGAGTCTGCACAGAAAAATGCACTCATTGCAAGCAGTCATAACCCTGGAAGATGGTGACATTTGTGCACTCACAGAAACCTGGCCCACAGCCGTGGAGAGAAACCCATCCTTACCTGGTCACTCATCCTATCCCACAGCCAGACCCTAAAATGTGGGGAGCAAAGCCAAAAGAAGTGGAGTATAAATATATATTAGACAGACACACACCTCCAGGCTGGTCAAACAGTCTAACACACATGAGACACTCCAAGTGCAGTCAACTGTCGACAAGATCCCCTATGCAAATTATACGTAGCTACAGGCCAACATATCTGATTCAGGACACTCACCCCACATATCTTGCCCTCTACAAATCTATCAAGATTCCACCCATCACCCTAATCCTGGCTGACATATATTGCCCAAACTTTTATTGGGAATCCAACCATACCAGAACAGAAATGCACAGAGATGCCCCCATCTTAGCAATGCTACATCCTTAGGACAGCCACGTGATACACCAACAAGATGTGACACCTATGTTGGACTTGGCAGTAACCAACACGATCAACCGCTGCAGCACCCCTATGGTATAATCCTCCCTGGCAAGATCCGACAGAAAAGCGGTCACATGTTATATCACCATCTCTCCTGTACCACCTCTAGCCTTGGTAAAAGGAAAATGTCCCACAAGCTGATAACAACCACAAGAGGGATGGTATAAACAGCTGTACAGCCACCTACCCCAGTAGAGGAACAGGCACCAACTTCCAAATGTACATAAAACCAGTATGCCAGCATATAGATAGAGATGCATTTAATCAGGAATACCTGACAGGACATCACTGTCTGCAAGGGAGAGTAAACCTGTCTACAAACGTCTGCAACAAAGTAACTATATACCAAAAGGGTAACATTGCTGTCCAGGACCAAAAAGGAGCAGGTGCACAATTGGAAGTAATCACCCCTTAACCTGAACAAACAAATAAGAGCACCAGTGAAATCCACTAAAGACAACTCTGAGTCAAAATTGACCACATCCAAGACAGACAATCATAAGACCTTCCTCACATATGTCTGCATTCCCAAAGGAAGCCCCCAGATCTGTACAGAGCAGGTGGTCAAGGACACCACATACACAAATGGTGTACATATAGCCACACCACTGGCTGACAGATTCAGTGGAAATGTCTACCCACTGCCATCCTGTCAGGAAAGCAGGACATCCCCAGTACCTGAACACCCAACCCTTATCACTAGGGAGCAGGGCATCACTTCCCTCTCAAAGTCAAGAGGACAGCCTCTATGGGACCTGAATACATCCCAGGCTGCAAACTACATGAACCCAGGCATGAACTGGCAGCATCATTATGCACCCTACACACCCAGAGCCTGAGTACTGTCTATGTCACAGCCAAGTGGTGGACAGCCACTGTCATCCATTCACACCAAGCTGGAGTGTTCACCGATCCAGGAAATGAAAGACCCAGCAGCCTAACTATCCTGATCCGCAAGGCCATGCAATGGATTATCATGGATCACATTAACAGGGACATTGGCAAAATCCAAATACATTACCCTACACAGTCTGCCATCCTCAGGGGAGGTATGTCAGTGAACTCTGGGTGACTTCCCTGAGGCAGCCAACAAAGAGATGAATGAAAGAAAGATGGTGCACTCTGGCCACCGTGATCTGGCCGAAGCCTTTCAGACCATTCCCCACTTGTCCATAGTACATGAACTTTGTCAACTAGGCAGCAATCCATATGTTACCAGATGCATATCAAACTGGTTCATTGATAGAACCCACATAATCATAATAGGGGTAGCCAGCTCAAACAGTGCACCCATAATGAGTGGCATACCCCAGGGACCAGTCTGGGAGCCTCTGGTCTATGGGATATACTTCCTTGAGGTGCAGGCCAAAAACACTGGCCCATGGCTGACCAAGTTGGCAGATGACTGCAAACTGGGAACAGTCATGAATACCTAAAGTGATGTGGATGTACTACAAGAGGGTCTCACCAAAACAAATGCCTGATGCCAGAAACATGGCCTCAAGTGGAATGCCTGCCGATGCATCATCATCCACATCAGGGAGACTGATGTCCCCACATAGTATCACAGTAACAACAATGTCCTACATACACAATCAGTAATGAGGCAGTTGGCCACCCAGGTTGATAGTAACCTGACGTCTGAGCACGGTTTTGCTCCCGTTGTACAGAAAACTTGATAGATGGGACAACTCAAATGTAAGGGTATCCCATCTAGGGACAAAGAGGTCATAAGAACCATGTATGATAACCTTATAAGGCCAATTATTTTGCTCAATGTCCCCTTTTGCATGTACCTCACACAGCACATTCAGCAGCTGGAGAGACCACAGAGGTTCCCCACCGGGAGAATGCAGGACCACAAACACCTACCCTACACATATAGGCTAACAGCACTGTCCCTCTACC